>NC_053165.1:103016872-103291872 GCF_016835505.1 Polypterus senegalus | reverse complement strand
GGCCCAGCCAGAGCCCAGACTTGAATCTGATTGAACATCTCTGGAGAGATCTTAAAATAGCTGCGTACCGACGCTTCCCATCCAACCTGATGGAGCTTGAGAGGTGCTGCAAAGAGGAATGGGCGAAACTGGCCAAGGATAGGTGTGCCAAGCTTGTGGCATCATATTGAAAAACACTTGAGGCTGTAATTGCTGCTAAAGGTACATCGACAAAGTATTGAACAAAGGCTGTGAATACTTATGTACATGTGATTTCTCAGTTTTTTTATTAATAACTTTGCAAAAACCTCAACTAAACTTTTTTCACGTTGTCATTATGGGGTGTTGTGTGTAGAATTCTGAGGAAAAAAATGAATTTAACATGTAACATAAAATATGGAAAAAGTGATACGCTGTGAATACTATACACTATATATATATATATATATATATACACATATAATTATATATACACACACATATGTATATATAATGAGAGCTGTTATCTTTACAACGGTTGACAAACACGGAATGTAACTTCATCACAACACATCCTCCAAATACGAACCTGATTGAAAGAAATAATGATAATCAAATCCTTGATGACAGCAACACTCATAACAGTCACAAAATAATTACATTGACAATCATGTCACGTTATTTTTAAAATGTTTCCTTTTCTTTTTCATAACTTCTTTAACACAGTACTTCTCTGCTGCGAAGCGCGGGTATTTTGCTAGTATTGTATATGTTAACTGCCTGTATTTTTAATAATCTCTTCTTGTGTCAGTAAACTTACTGAAGGTGACATCACAGTTGGAGCCCCACTGTATTTCCTTCTAATATTTTAGAAGAGCTTGTGTACAGCTTGCACTAATCTCAGAATGCAGCACCACTTCAGTGATGAGTGTTAACTTTGGGGTCTCTTCCTTTGCATTCTCCCAGCAGATATTACAAATGTCCAAGTCCAAGGCTGGTGTCCTCTTCCATAAAGCTACATTCACACATGTCTACAGGTGGTGACCATTACAGTGTACTTCATGAACCAAGAATCAGGACTTCAAAGTAAATTGGTAAAAACTGACATACTGATTATGTTTATTCACAATTTTTGCTAGCAAAGCTTGACTCTTTGTACTGTACATCATCATTTATCAGGGATGGCCAGAGTATCTCACGGAAAGATTCGGCTCCTTTGTAAATGTCTAGCAGACTGGGATGGTAGATAACCTGAAGTGGGACTCCTCCTCCTTGGTGGTGTTACGATGGCCCCTATGGCTCCTGCTGCCCTCTCTGGTCTTGATGTGCAGGGCCTCACAAGTCCTCAAACACATTCTGCTGTCTCTCTGATGCCTCAGGGCAAATGACATAAACAGAGCCTCACATAATGATATTCAGAAGGAGTGTCAACAACAAAATCAGTCGCAATCCTTTCAGATTTTTTCTTTACAACATTGATTTAATTAACATTTAATTTACAGTTTTAAATTACAGCATGAAAATACCCAGTATACTAAAATGTAAAATAACCCTTACACAGATAAGAACTATTATCATTAAATCAATAATTATACACATTTAAACAATGCTAAGAGTTATTCCCATATGCCAAGGACCTTGTACTACAGCTAAGAAAACACAAACCAAAAACACATTTTTAAGACATAAGAGACTTTAAAGATGCAGTGTGTGGATACAAAAAGATTAAATCTCAGCCTAACCAACAAACAAAATTTGTTCATACATATTTTCCCAGCACAATACTACCATTTTACCTGAAGGCAGTTAAACATTTTAAAATAAAATGATTACATATCTTTATTTATTTCATTTGTCCTCCGGTCAAGAAGGCCTGCAGCAGAATGAAGAACTCCTACTAGGCTGCTCCTCAGTATCAAGATTGTTTTGCAGCTAAAAAACGTTTCACAAGGTTGACTCCAGTGTGAGAGCATTTCCTCCAAAGAAGGAACAAATATGTTAACAATTAACAAAATTACTGAAGGCACAATTATTGCAAAACCTGAGTTACGTATAATGTTATTATAATCAGTTAGAAAAAATTATGCATACGCTATACAAGAATATGGGATCAGCAAAAATCCTTCACTGAATACATTCTTCAAATGATATATTTTGCTTCTAGGATTGGAAATTATAAAAAGTTTCTCTTAATTTCAAGTCTAATGTGCAGCATTAATTAAATGCTTCGTCTTCTTTGAATAAACTAAAAATTTAAAGAGGGTAGATTTTTTTTTATCATTGTGTAAAATGTAACATGGTGCATTTCTCAATATTCTAAGGCTGCTTTCTTATATGTGCCGAAATTTGCATTAAGCAATTGGTGAAAAAACAAATCTTAAACACTTCATGCATGTAAAGCCGTTTTTCTGTGCTACAGACCAATTCCTGTAATGAATTAATGGGTGAAAACAACGTTTCTCTAGAAGTAGAATCTTTACCGACTTTGCATACCAAAAGAATTAAACGACTGTAATTTGTGATGATCAGAAATTGAAAACTCAGTTAAACAAACAGAATTATTACAAATTTGAAGAATCTGAAATATGCTGGCAATGAACCTTTCAGAAATCCAACTGCAGATGCTGGTTTAATTTTAGATGTGAAAATGGGACTATAATAAATAATAGCATTTTTTTTGTCAAAATACACTAAAGCTAATCTTTTACTCTATATTTTAAGGCAATAGTAGCTAAAGTACGTACATTCAAAAAATCCTTCATTACAGTACAAGATGATACTTGACAAGCTGGCAATTATTTTAAAAGAAATAATACTTTAGTTTTAGTTTATTAACACATGCTGATCAATCTATAATAATCCTAAAGATATTTCCCTTTGGTATAAAATGGGAACTTTTACAAAAGCATCACAGTTGTAGATCTCATACAAAAATACATTTGGAGAAGAAGACATTTCCAAATTGATCAAAATAATGATTTGTTCTCAACGTCACTTAGTACTTAGTGAAAAACGGCAGCTTAGTGAACCAAAGAAGAGCCAAACCTTTAAAGGAAAGCTTCATATTACTGGGACTTGCAGGAATATGAAACTGTGGAAGGCTGGCCGTTTAATAAAAAACCCAGTGTAAGAACCAAAGCTCTTCCTAGTTTTAAAGCTAGAATACTCTTCAAATAATTAAAAAGTGAACAAAGATGAAATTTTAACTTGGTCTGATTTGTATAAAAAAGAGAGAGAGAGAGAGAGAGAGAGAGAGAGAGAAAAAACCACAATACAAGAAAAAGGACTATAAATACAGAATTTTACACTGATTGGGATAGGGAGTGTTACTCTGGGGTAAAAGAACATATTTGGACTCTCATGATACTTGAGAAGCCTTTAATCAAACATATCTGCTTGATTTAGTCCTCATGATCTTATGGAATTTTCGATTTATAAAGAAAGCTTTTTTTTTTTTCTTTTCAGACTAATGTATGTAGCCTCATCATAACAGGGTTACTTTAACATTAAACTCAGTCAAAGTGTATTGAACCAACAGGTACAGTAAGCATACCATACATTAATTGTAATAATCTGAAAGTGCAACTTCTCAGTAATAAAGTTATCGGGCAGATCTGATAATTTCCCCATTTTTCTTCCACACTAATTTCCTTGGAAGGCGCCCTGGGCGGCAGAAGAGGCAGCACTAGATGCAGCACGCTGAAAGCTTCTGTTTGAAAACACGTCATGGGAAAACTCCTCCTGGGCCTTCTGGAAGCTGGCACCTGTACGTCTATATTTGGAGTGAACCTGAAATATTCATGAGAAATATACATAATGTCATTTAGAAGGACTTTTTGACCAATTTGAAAATTTTCTTAAAATTAATAAATATGCTTTGGCACAGTTAAACAAACACACTTGTTAGTCAGAATTAATAATTATACTTAATCCCATAATTACAGCTATGTCGAAATCAGACATGATCAGGATGAGTGTAGGTAAAGATGACACCCTAAGCACTAACAAATGTGGAGAAGTAGAGAGTCTCAAAGAACTCTGAACATTACTAGAATATCTGAGAGGGGTATTGTTGGAGGTAAACACTCTGAGCTGGTAAACAAGGTCTGTTTTTCAAAACCCAATATTATCAATTCACATTCATCTCAAGCGTCCATATTAACAGACATCTGGAATAAGGACATATTCAAGGTAGTCCTCTCAGCAGCTCATTTCATAAATTTATTTGTGCAAACAATAATATACAAATAAAAATTCACAAAAACAAAATCTACCAAACAGTTCAGTTCTTACCATTTATTTTTTTTTTTTTACAAAAGGTTTGTTTGTTTTGTGAAGCAGAACCATATAAAATCGGCACAAATGTATGTGATATTTATCTTGTTTATGCAGTTCCTGTTTTTTTATTTCTAACTAGGTGTGTTACCTGGCCTTGTCTGACAAATTTCCCAAGACAATGGGCCTTGGTTATAGTGTCGTCAGTTAATCGGATTTATCAGATTTATCAGAAGTACTAAGTACTAAGTACTTCTCTACATATAATATTTTTATTTTTTACACCAGGGGCTAATATTACATCACTGGAGCTCCTTATTCTTGAACATACTACATACAATTGCCTAGGAGTAAAACATTCCTAGAGACTGATCTTGGCTTGTATTGTATTGTAATAAATATTTTACAGGAGGCCATATTGTTTTGAATTGAAACAGATGATCAGTAGGAATAAAGGGAATTTTGGGCAAAAATATAAATCCTCTTTAAGGGCATCCTGTGAAAATGGTGGCTTCAATCAGATTTGAATGTAGTGATTTATTTTTTTAATCTTGTACTGTTTCAAGGTTCTGCGGTGGGCTGGCACCCTGCCCAGGGTTTGTTTCCTGCCTTGAGCCCTGTGTTGGCTGGGACTGGCTCCAGCAGACCCCGTGACCCTGTAGTTAAGATTTAGCGGGTTGGATAATGGATGGATGGATGTTTCAAGGTTTTCTATGTTTCTATGGTATACTGGGGTATAATTACAAGCATTTCAAACGTTTCAAAGGCTTTTATTGTCAATTCCATTAAGTGTATGCAGAGTCAATATTTGCAGTGTTGGCCCTTCTTTCTTTTTCAGGACCTCTGCAATTTGCCCTGGCAGGCTGTCAATCAACTTATGGGCCAAATCCTGACTGATGGCAGCCCATTTTTGCATAATCAATGCTTGGAGTTTGTCAGAATTGGTGGTTTTTTGTTTGTCCACCCGCATCTTGAGGATTGACCACAATAGACCACTGGGGAGTTTCCTGGCCAGGGACCCAAAATTTCAATGTTT
Source organism: Polypterus senegalus (assembly GCF_016835505.1). NCBI lineage: Eukaryota > Metazoa > Chordata > Cladistia > Polypteriformes > Polypteridae > Polypterus > Polypterus senegalus. The sequence goes on along the minus strand of NC_053165.1, from coordinate 103,286,603 downwards.
TGCTCCCCTAGCCACTTAGTTATCACTTTTGCCTTATGGCCCGGTGCTCCATTATGCTGGAAAAGGCATTGTTGGTCACCAAACTGTTCGTGGATGGTTGGGAGAAGCTGCTCTCCAGATGATATTTGGTACTTTTGAAACTTATGAAATGCTTGTAATTATACTTCAGTATACCATAAAAACATCTGACAAACAGATCTAAAACACTGAAGCAGCAAACTTTATGAAAACCAATACTTGTCTCATTCTCCAAATTTTTGGCCATGAATATAGAACAATAAAACCTTGTATTAGGTAAGTTGATTCAAAAACGTTGTCATCGTAAATCAGGACATGCAGGTTCATCACGGGCCTACTGCAATCCAACTTTTCTTTCTTTTTTTTAACAAGTGTACAAAAGTCATTATCATTGTATTGCTTTTTTTTGCATCTGGTTCATACATATTAAAAAAAAGCTCAGAAAAACTACTGCAATTGATTTTTGTATAATTAATAGACCTTTATATTGAAGTTTAATATGCATAGGTTCAGCAACAAGGACCTAAAACATGGATAATGATTTTAAAAAGCACTATATTTGCTGTACATATGATTACATTTTTAATTGTATTTCCTTCAGTGAATCATTTTTGATAATTTCCTCCATCCATCCATTTTCCAACCCGCTGAATCCGAACACAGGGTCACCGGGGTCTGCTGGAGCCAATCCCAGCCAACACAGGGCACAAGGCAGGGACCAATCCCGGGCAGGGTGCCAACCCATCGCAGGGCACACACAAACAAACACACCCACATACCAAGCACACACTAGGGCCAATTTAGAATCGCCAATCCACCTAACCTGCATGTCTTTGGACTGTGGGAGGAAACCCACGCAGACACGGGGAGAACATGCAAACTCCACGCAGGGAGGACCCGGGAAGCGAACCCAGGTCTCCTAACTGCGAGGCAGCAGCGCTACCACTGCGTCACCGTGCTGCCCTAATTTCCTCCATGTAATGGAAATGCAAAAGATGAGAGGGAGTTGAGAGGAAGCCACAAATGTTTTCTAGCAACACCAGGAAAATGTATTGATTTATTCTTTCATTTTTAAATGCCATGAGTATAAAATGTACTATTATTATTATTATTTAATCAAATTGCTGCTGACTTCACAAATGCCTGTTATTTTTCATTAGGTTTCTGGCTGCTTCATTTTCTTTTCTTTCTATTATGCAAATGTACATATACGTAACTATAATTTATAATTAATTTATTCCGCACATCAGTACTAAGCCTATGTATATTTTTACATCATTAACTGTTTTAGGAAACTGCAATTAATATAGCATAAAACAACAATAAAGAGGGAGGCGAGTGATTGTCCTGGTCATATGTGCTAATCGAACTAAACTTAAATTTTCCATTCATCCATCAATCTTCAAGCCTGCTTAATCCTTTCCAAGGTTATGAGAGACCTGAATCCCAAATGACATTGGAGGGCAGACACATGCACAAATTAACACAAACTCAATTCACTCGCTCTACATCACTTCTAAGTCACGAATCAACCCAACACACATTTTATCTTGGATGTGGGATGAAAAACTGAGAAACCCAGGGGAAAAGACACACATGGTAAATTAGGGGAACAAATACTACACATACAGAGACTAGGCTGGAATCTGAAACTAATGCTCTTGACCTGTACAGCAACAACACTAACCAGTGCACAGCTGTGCTACTTAAAACATAAGTTAGGATACTAATAACTTGAATTTGTACATCTTCCATAACAGGTCTATAAACATCACACATGCTTACATAACCATACATACATTTATCATAAATGAACTCCCACAGAAACCAGCTTCTCATCTCTTGAGCTCTACTTGTTCTTAGTTTCAAACACTGCTTTTAGACTAATTTAAACATATATGGCATCCTATTTTGATTTCAGTTTCAAGGACACACCATTATAATACAATGTTGACTCTCTAATTACCAGGCAACACAATTCTGATTTGTCTGGTTGAAACTTTTTTCCCTAACAATGAAGCATGCACATCTCACATCCATCATCAAATGTATCCTGACAAGAAGTACTACTGCCTGGTTTGGGAACAGCAGGCAGCAGGACCACAAGGCCCTGTACAGAGTGGTGTGGTCAGCTACAAGCTTCACTGGGTGTGCACTCCCTACACCAAGTGATGTCGGACCAGGTCAATGAAAATTATCAGTGACACCAGCCATCCCAAACAATGGCCTCTTCTCTGTGCTGCGGTCAGGGAAAATGGTACCGCTGCCTGAAGACCAGTTCAGAGAGACAGAGGAGGTGCATTTTTCTACAGTCGATTCAAATCTTGAATGAAGAAATTGTCTACAACTACACAATGCCCTATTGTTAACTCTCTTACATTAAGTTATTTATTTAGTTATTATTTATCACATATTTTGAAGTTCAAGTATACTGCAAACTATTGCACTCTTTAAACATTTAACATAATGATTTTAATGTTTACTTAGCATTTCACTACATATTGTACTGTATGTATAATTTACACTTGACAAATACAATTTGAATTTGAGTGTGATAGCAATTCTGAGTCAAGAGCAATATTTTCTTACACAGAATGATGAATAACTGGGACAAATTATGCTCTATTTTTTCAAATACACGAAAAGACTGTTGCAAATAAAATAAAAGATTATGTGAAGACTTTAAATAAAATACTAATTTAAAACTCCCAATTCATTTAATTACACTTTTTAGTATCTTGCATGCTCATTTTCAAAGGCTATATATATATAACGATCTAACCACCAATCTAAGGGTGGGGTTTGAAAGCAGATGAATACCTATAAAATTAAATAATTGTAGTTGAATGGGTTCTAGGATGTCTGTACGTGTTCAATAAACAAAGTTTAAGACAGTTTAAATGAGAACATGTTATTATATTCAATCAGGAACTTACTGTCTTCAGTAGGATGATTGATAAAACTGCACAAGTGGTGAAGAAAATAGCCACAATTATCATAATTATGGTAACAGCCAGGTTGTCATTCATCACAGATAAAGCAGATATCCAGCCACTACAAGAAAATAAAATGCTTTGAAGGAATAGTTTATCTCAGATATTAAAATAAAATTGTACTAAAAATATTTAAAATACTCAAGCATTAATAAAAGTAAATGCAAGAAAAAGTAAAACACATCTTATTTTACAATAATATCTATGTCTTAAATAATGCAAACTAATTTTAAATACTTAGCCACAGCTGGCAACCCAGCATTTCAGGCTAATGTTTTCATGGTAAATTCAAGCGATATTTATAAAAATAGCTAACAAAAACGGGGGAAGTTCCACAAAAGTAGCAAGTTTTTTTCGACAACATTTTCTACTGAAAAAGGTAATGTTATACAAACAAACAACATGCAAAAATAAAAAATAACAAGTAATTTCCAAATTAATAACAAATACAGGACACTGTATATTTAAGTGTGTTTTATCTATGTCACAAATGATGTATTATTGAGACGGTTACAACTGACTGCCTAGATCTGTCATATTCTTACTTGTCACTTGACCTCAAAGCTCACAAGGAGCCATGCAGCCCTCTTAGGCTGAGCCTGCTAGGCTAGGCATGTCTGGACCCTCTCATTTGACAAATTTATCATACAGTAATCCTGTCAGGAGCACAATATCTATACACTTAAGCTCTAAGTATCATTCACACAGACAAGCCTCCCCAAAAATTTAAAAGACTATATTATATATATATAATATATCTAAATATCTATATCTATATATAAATAAATAAATAAAAAAAATTATATACACACACACACACACACACATATATACCAACATTGCTTAGATACAATTAATATCTGAAAATACTTTTAGATATTAAAAAGTATGATACTTTGAAGTTACTCACCTGTTACCCCAGTTTGGGATTCCAACAGCTTGTATCACATATACAACAACTTGGAAGAAAAACACAAAAAAGAAGAAAAAAAAATTGAAGGAGCTGTCTGACCTAAAGTAGACAAAAAAAAATAGTTTGTAAGTCAGAGTTATATATCTGAATATTTTATATACTGTATCACACATACACACACTTAAACAACATGAAAAGTAACAGACTGCAGTAGGGCTACAGTTGGAGTAATGCTGGAATTCAGTTTTAAACTCGTAAAACCTCAGTTTAATTGAGAGCACAGGAACATATGGACAGATGTCTTCATTAAACAGATAAACTGCATTTTTTGAAGCATTTTGAGATGTGCGTTTTCATGTTTGAATCCAAGCCCATTTTAAAACACAAAAATACAAAATGCTTCACTTAGGAATACACTTTCATAAGGTAAATTATTATATATCATGATTGTGAAGAAATAACTTCATCATGAATACTATCCTTCATCATGAATAAATCCTTATCTTTTAAGGATTATTTATGTTAATGGTCTTATAATGGTGTGATAAAGAACCTGGCAAATAATCTGATAGGAAAGGGATGTACCTCATGTTCCACACCTATCGCACGTTTTTCATCCATTGCAAAAGCCCATGTCATGCAATTCAAAATTGGAGGGGCACAGCCTACCACTAAAATGTTAGGCACATAACAGAAATTAACCAAACACAAGGTGTCAGTTCATCACAGGGTACAAAGACACACTCGCGCCTTAACATGTTGGGAAATATTTTTTCCAAATCTTGTAATATTACTAAATAATTGGAATATGGAACCAACGATTAACATTGCTGCCTCATAACTCCAAAGCTCTGGAATCTCACCCTGTAGACTACACAAAGATAGTAATTTTCTTTCCATATGTCAAAGACATACCAGTTATGTAGATCACTTCCCCTACTAAGTCAACCTGAAGTCACAGGGGTACATTATGAGCCATGTACAGGACTGATTTTCTACTTTACACCTTAACATCCTACAACTGTCTCTTCCCTCCTGTGAACTTGTATTGAAATAAGTGGGTTTAGAAAATATAAGGCAGGAATATTTTTCCTTCTTGACTTCATTTAAGGATTTTAATTCTTCTTTTAAACTGCACAATTTTTACTTTTTGCTTTGTTTTGCATTCAGACCTAACAGGCCAGATTCAAATTAACATAGTTAGCATTGGTAAAGTGTAGCATCGCTTTTGATAGTGGAGGATGGTGTGGGGTTGTCAGTCTGTAAGGTTGCACTGTCAGTGTATTTATTCCAAAAACAGTCAGAAACCTACTGTTCAGGATTTTTGTTCAAATTATTATAACCTCTCACTTGACATCAAAATCAACATATTCACTGTGTGATTTTTAGCCGTTACGAGAAGTATGCACAAAAAAACCCCCAAAAAACCCACTGACAAAAAAGGAAACTAGCCACGTAGTATCATCCCAATGACACCTGAAAATACCTCTTGTGCAAAGGACCCAGGAGTCATTTGTCATAACATGTCACTATCTACATCCAGAAGTAATCAAGGCTAACAGGATGTCAGGTTAGGTTAAGTTACATATCAAATGTGTGAAAACAAGTCAAGGATTATTGTTAAATTATATGACGCACTAGTGACACCTCACCTGGAATACTGTGTACAGCTTTGGTCTCCATGTTATAGAAAAAGATAAACAAGTACTAGAGAAATCTTTGTGCCGGTCCCAAGCCCGGATAAATGGGGAGGGTTACATCAGGAAGGGCATCCAGTGTAAAATTTTGCCAAATCAATATGCGGACAAATATTTATTGAGCTTCTGTAAAATACCACATATCCCCAGGTGACAAATAAAGTGCATCCATCAAAGAGTGGATTATATAAAAATGTTTTGTTAAGCAAAAAGGCATACTGCACAATGATTATAGAAATGTTGTCATTTCAAAAATAAAGCATACAGGGAAAATGTGGTTAGCTACTAAAGAAATTCCTGTCAATGTAAACTTAATAAAAGCATGAGAAGAATAAGGATTGATAGAAAATGACCAGTAGCTGCATATCACCCCATTCTAATGACTGGTTTGTAGACAAACATTAAGCAGGTTAACTAATTATGGTGTGAAAATACTGGGAGCTGGCATGTCCCTGCTCCTTTTTTCATGTTGTTTTGTTATAAATTTCAGAGAGGAGAGTTTTGTGATATTTCTGAACATATAGTTTGTCACACACGTGTGCATGGGAGGCAGCTAAAGGGCCTGAATGAGAGCAATTCTATGCCAGACAAGGTTGGTGGCGGACTGCACAAAGTCTTTCTCTAACTTCTCTGCAGACTAGTTACATGAAATTCCTCCTGGCCCCGACAACGTCACTTCCGTGTCCGGCCCCACTGATGACGTCACCTCCGGCCCCCGCCGCGATGATGCTACTTCTGGTTAAGGCCCTATGGATGATGTCACTTCCTCCGCTTTCCCTTAAAGCCGCCATCTTTCTCCTAGCAAATCAGTTCTGCTGTGGACTCAAGTCTGTACACAACTGTACCTTATTAATATCCATTTTTGCAGCTAGGAATAATAAATGGGTGGCTGCCTGAAACCTTTTTGTGGTTCTTTAGTCGTGTCTATGACAAGTTACATAAACGAAAGCCATGAAGCCACAGAAAAGTGTCTGAATAATTACATAAATGAGACATTTCAGTTTTTGATTTTTAATAAATTTGCAAACCTTACTGAAAACATATTTTCACTTTGTCATTATGGGTAACTGAGTACAGATTGTTAAGAAAAAATGGCAATTTACCATTTAAAATTAAATCTACAAAACAGTAATGTTTGAAGAAAGTGAAAGGATCTGAATACTTTCTGAATCTACTCTGTTTTGTAATCTCCCTTTTATTTTGAGGTTATTTTTAATATCTTATGGTCACTGCCATTTTATACGTTGTCTTTACGACCATGGTCAAATTGCAGACGACTACTTGGGCTGTTGCTACCACGTGAATGAAAGACTTTATAGTGTGACCTTATGGGTAATTTCTTGTTTAAGACAGTGGTATGCTATCAATAAACACAAAAACTTTGTAAAGCATTTAACATCAAAATCTTAATACACAGGGTTGTATATGTGTTATTTACACAACAAATTTGGTTTTGCTTTTAGGACTTCATATCTTATTTTTTGACGTTCTGGATTTTTGAGCTATGTCATCTCCTGATCCATCATTTCCATTTTGTCCTGGTGTCCTAACTTTTTTCATTACTGATAATATACTAGTGATATTCATTGATGTGGATAGCTTCTTTAATGCATTTCAAAGCAAACTTTGTAAGGATTAAGTTGCAGGAAAATATATTTAAGCATCAGTGATTGAATATTCCATTCCTCTTGATCATTTTGGAGAAACAAATACTTGTATAATTATTCATTATGTTCTGTAGTGTGAATCTCTAGAATTTAGTTCAATATAGCACACCTTATAATGAAATCCACTTTCTCTTTTTTGTAGTAAACCTTCAAATTTTTGCAGTGAAATTAAGTGGGCTCTAGTAAACTGTATGTGAAGGCTTTGCATATTTACTTGTTGGCTGATATAAATTAAATGGCAAGCTATTGACTTTACCGTTTTCCAAACCATTTTTGGCTGATGGACATTTGATAGTTCTTCATCAAGACTTCATCTATAATTTACTACTCTTGTTTCAGTATTTTTTCTTTAGCATTTGCAACTGGCTGCATACACACAGTGAAGCCAAAAGAGACACTCTAGAAACACTGCTTGAATGTATAGTCTTAGCTTTTTTAATTATGCTTTTAAATTGTGGTCCCAAACAGACAATAAGATAAAACTGGTCTCTCAGATGAGGGACAAGCTGGAGTTTTCATGTTTGGCTCTGTCCTGACCCTACGCCCCAAGTACAGGAAAAGCAAGAAATTCTGCTGTGCCTCCAGAGTCATTTGACCATAGTCCTGAAATAGCTATATAAATTATAGTCCCAACTAAATAGTAAAATATGTTTGCAAGTTTGATTTACATTTAATAAATATAAAAGAATACTGTTAAGAATATAATCTAATACAAGTTTGAAAATAAAGACTCACCTAAAAGCTTTGTAAACAGGTCTGTACCAACAGAGAAAAGCACAAGGGGTGAAGAGGACAAACCACAAAATGGACAAACCAAAATCCACTCCTTTATCAGGCTTAACTATGAACAATGCCAAGCATGCCAGCAAGTTGAGGAACAATGTGACTGTATGCACTTTAAAAGAGAAAAAAAAAACAAAATTATTATAGTGAAGGTTGATGCAAAATCCAGACACATTAATTTAAGTTATGAACCTATTCAGAAATGACTGGGAATGCGTTCATAGTAATATAGATATGTCATTTATTGTAAATTATTTACACAAATCTGAGGCTATTTGATTTTAAATCATGTATCAAAACCCAATACATTCCTTGAATCTCAGTGAGCCATAAGATTAACTAATATATGAATTAACAGTGTTTAAAACAGTTTTCCACAGAGCAGATTTTGTATTTCCTTTCCAATGAAGTACAGGTGTTTTTATATTAGCAGATTTTTTAGATACCTTTGACTGCAGTATTCCATCAAGAAAAGTCGATTATCACTTTGGCTTAGCTGACCTTAATTACGCTGCACTTACCATGTATTTACTATGTAGCACAATGTAATGCTGTTATTAAGCACTCAATTGTAATTGTTATTCCACAATTTATATTATACTGTATGTACTTATAAAAACTGTGGAATAACAATTACAATTGAGTACTTAATTATAGTGTTACACCGTATTACACAGTAAGTACAAGGTAGTAACACAGTTACTCTCTAATTATTCAGGTAATTACATGGTAAGTACAGCTCAATTAAGGACACCTAATTTAAAGTGACGCTGAAAGGTCTACTACCTCACTGGTTTCCTGAAATTGTTGCAAGATCTTTAAAGTGACAGGGTTCCTGTCTGAACAACTACAATGTCTTTTGAAGCTAATAGTTCAGAAAAGGTTAATTTTTTTTACATTTCAAAACCTTTGCAATTGCATTATTTTTAAATGTTTCCATTTGATGCAATAAATATGTTCTTAAATATGCAACTTGAACTAAATTAGTAGTTGTTAGCTTTTTGTATATTGCAAACACAACTGAACATTTTTGCACTTTCCCGTATACAGCAGGCAAAAATTACTACATAATACAACGTACATTTTACGATTTACAAAACAATATGTACTAGTCAGAAATAAAATTACACAGTAATGAATATACTGTACGAGGGACGTTCAAAAAGTTTCCACATTTTTTTTTAACTCTGTTTATTAACAATTTCAAAAATAAATTACATCACTTTTCTACATAGTCACCTTCATTTACAATTTTCTCAGCATTGTACCAACTTTCTGATGCTCAATTACTACTCCTGCCTTCACAGTTTCCAACGAAAATATGAAAGTGCGAAAAACGTTTTGAACAGCCCTCGTACATGCATATTCAGCAGTAGTTTTACTGTTATTATCTGGCACGGTCAAGGAGAGGAGAATAAGCTCATATATAACAATATTGTTATTAGAGCTTATCTAACCAAATATTGCAAAAGTAGTGAGCCAAGGATCTGTGACAAATTACACAGCAGTTGTTACACCAGCTACCAAACCAATATGACAGGTAGATCAACAAAGATATGAGGAGTGGAAGCACCGTTATATATAAAGAGTCAGTACAGTATATCACTTTGGGAAAGTGAATTTGTTATAATTCCACATTGGAGGCAAAAGGGTAAAATTAGAACAAATTAATGAAAAGCAAAACAATAAACCACAAAAGAACCTTAAAAAACTTTCAACAAATTTATTTTTTTAACACACAAAAAGCAGACGTCCCTAGGTGACATTTGCTTTCACCGTCTACATAAACTTAGATAGTTGAGCCCTTTGTTTTGCTGCTTCCTTTCCCTCTCCTTCCTTCTCATTGTATAGAAAAAAGTTTCGCGCTAAAATGTACAATTTCCTGTCCCAATGGTCACAGAAACACAGAGCTTGTCCTAGGCAGCTGGAAATCCTACCAAGCAAGGTCCTCCAAAACGTAGCTGTTACAGTACTACAATACCTGAATGGATATTCCTTCAGCATCACCCTGTAATATAGTGACAGCAGTCAAGAAAGCAAACCTGATTTTAATTCTATGAAGTCTTGCTACAACTGCACACTAGGGTAATTCCGAAGGACTGTAAAAAGGCAAATATTATCCTACTATATAAAAGGGTGATTGAGCAGATCTAAGTAATTACAGGCCAGTAAGCATAACGTGCAACACAAGTAATTTAAAGGAAAGAATTATTAAGGATGAGACTGAGCAACACTTGGCAAAAACAGGAGTTTTACTAAACAGTCAGCATCTGTTCAGACACAGGAGATTGCATTTTACTGACCAGTTGGTGTTTTATGAGGTAGCAACAAAAGGACATGATCAAAGTGGTGCATATAATATTGCTTATCTTGACTTTCAGAAAGCATTTTATGAAGTATCACATGACAGGATAGGCATCAAACTAAAAGAAGAGGGAGTTCAGGGATTAGTGTGTAGATGGATGCAGAATTGGCTAAGACACAGGATGCAGAGGGTAATGGTGCGAGTAACTTTATCAGAATTGGGTGATGTTAAGAGTGGTGTTCCACAGATGTCAGTGCTAGGGCCGCTGCTATTTTTAATAATAATAATAATAATAATATATATATATATATATATATATATATATATATATATATATATATATATATATATATATATAAAGGATTTAGATAGGGTGCTTGGCGTAACATCTGGACAGAGAAAGGAGGAAAAGGAAACCTGATGGTGGAATGAGAAAGTACAAGAGAGTATACAGAGGAAGAGGATGGCGAAGAAGTAGTAGGAAAGTCAGAAAGACGCAGAAAGGAGACAAGAGTACAAGGAGATAAGGCGCAAGGTGAAGACAGAGGTGGCGAAGGCTAAAGAAAAGACGTATGATGACTTGTATGAGAGGCTGGACACTAAGGAGGGAGAAAAGGACCGATTGGCTAGACAGAGGGACCGAGCTGGGAAAGATGTGCAGCAGGTTTGAGTGATAAAGATGGAAACATAATCACAAGTGAGGAGGGTATGTTGAGCAGATGGACAGAGTACTTTGAGAGGCTGATGAATGAAGAGAATGAGAGAGAGAGAGAAGGTTGAATGATGTGGAGACAGTGAACCAGGAAGTGCAACAGATTAGCAAAGAGGAAGTAAGGACAGCTATGAAAAGGATGAAGAATGGAAAAGCCATTGGTCCAGATGACATACCTGTGGAAGCATAGAGGTGTTTAGGAGAGCTGGCAGCGGAGTTTTTAACTAGATTGTTTAATGGAATCTTGGAAAGTGAGAGGATGCCTGAGGAGTGAAGAAGCACTGTACTGGTACCGATATTTTTAATAATAAGGGGGATAAAACTGATGAGTCACAGCATGAAGTTAAGGGAAAGAGTAGTGGAAGCTCAGTTAAGAAGTGAGGTGATGATTAGTGAGCAGCAGTATGGTTTCATGTCAAGAAAGAACACTACAGATGCGATGTTTGCTCTAAAAATGTTGATGGAGAAGTACAGAGAAGCCCAGAAGCAGCTGCATTGCGTCTTTGTGGACCTGGAGAAAGCATATGACAAGGTTCTTGAGAGGAGTTGTAGTATTGTATGAGGAAGTCGGGAGCGGCAGAGAAGTATGTAAGAGCTGTACAGGATATGTACAAGGGAAGTGTGACAGTGGTGAAAACTGCAGTAGGAGTGAAGGATGCATTCAATGTGGAGGTGGGATTACATCAGGGATCGGCTCTGAGCCCTTTCTTATTTGCAATTGTGATGGACAGGTTGACAGACGAGATTAGACTGGAGTCCCTGTGGACTACGATGTTTGCTGATCACATTGTTATCTATTGCGAGAGTAGGGAGCAGGTCGTGGAGAGGAATGAAGGTCATTAAGAACAAGACAGAATACATGTGTGTGAATGATAGGGAGGTCAGAGGAATGGTGAGGATGCAGGGAGTAGAGTTGGTGAAGGTGGGTGAGTTTAAATACTTGGCATCATCAATTCAGAGTAACGGGAATTGTGGAAGAGAGGTGAAAAAGAGAGTGCAGGCAGGGTGGAAAGCGTGGAGAAGAGTGTCAGGAGTGATTTGTGACAGACGGGTATCAGCAAAAGTAAAAGGGAAGGTCTACAGGACGTTAGTGAGACCAGCTATGTTATATGGGTTATAGAAAGTGGAATTGACCAGAAAGCAGGAGACAGAGCTGGAGGTGGCAGAGTTAAAGATAGGATGTGCACTGGGTGTGATAAGGATGGACAGGATTATAAATGAGTACATTAGAGAGTCAGCTCAAGTCGGACGGTTGGGAGATAAAGTCAGAGAGGCGAGATTGCGGTGGTTTGGACATGTGCAGAAGAGAGATGCTGGGTATATTGGGAAATGGATGTTAAGTATATAGCTGCCAGGCAAGAGGAAAAAAGGAAGGCCTAACAGAAGGTTTATGGATGTGGTAAGAGAAGACATGCAGGTGGTGGGTGTAACAGAGCAACATGCAAAAGACAGAATGATATGGATGAAGATGATCTGCTGTGGCAACCCCTAACAGGAGCAGTTGAAAGAAGAAGAAATGATTTAGATAGGAATATAAGTAACAAGCTGGTTAAGTTTGCAGATGATACCAAGATAGATGGATTGGCAGATAGGAATCTGTTAAATCATTACAAAAAGACTTGGACAGCATACAGGATTGGGCAGAATTGTGGTAGACAAATTTTAACATCAGCAAATGTAAGGTATTACACAAAGGAAGTAAAAATGTTAGGTTTGAATACACAATAGGAGGTCTGAAACTCAAGAGTACATCTTATGAGAAGGATTTAGGAGTCATCGTGCACTCTATGCTGTCAACCTCCAGACAGTGTTCAGAAGGCAAACAGAATCTTAGGTTATATAGCATGATGCGTGGAGTACAAGTCCAAGGAGGTTATGCTCAAGCTTTATAATGCACGAGTGAGGCCTCATCTGGAGTACTGTGTGCAGTTTTGGTCTCCAGGCTACAAAAAGGACATAGCAGCGCTAGAAAATGTCCAGAGAAGAACAATCAGGCTCATTCCAGGGCTACAGGGGATGAATTATGAAGATTAAAAGAACTGAATCTTTTCAGTTTAAGCAAAAGAAGATTAAGAGGTGACATGAATTAAGTGTTTAAAATTATGAAGGGGAACTGCTCAAGTAGATTAAGAATGTTATTTTAAAAGGAATTCATGAAGAATACAGGGACACCGATGGAAACTTGTTAAGGGTAAATTTTGCACAAGCATTAGGATGTTTTCTTTACATAGAGAACCATATACACTTGGAATAAGCTACTACAGTAAGTAAAGTGGTAGACAGCAAGACTTTAGGGACTTTAAAAACTAGACGTGATTTTTTTATCTCATCTAGATTGTTCTAATGTTCTAAATTTTATGCATAATTTGTAAACCAAACTTCATGAAATAAGATACTAAAATAATCAACTCACACATCCAAAGATAGTACATCATCTTGCATATCCTCTGAAAGTCTGCTGGTATTTCTTCACTGAAGTCTTGATAGAAGCAAGGCTTAACTGGACAATTTCTTGGCAAAGGTGGCCAGTTATTTTGTTTGGCTAAAATGAAAAAAATGTTATTTTAAAAAGTTTAAATAACACTACCACAAACGTTACTACTCTGAATTCAGATTTCTTGTTCTATGACTATAGACAACAAATGATATTAGTGAAGTGACAATTCAATACTAACACCAAAACATTAAAGGATAAAATTAGCCACATAAACTGAATGATAAAATCCAAAAGCAAATTAAAAACTGTGCAAAGATCCCCAAAACACAAATACCTGTCTTCAAAGGAGAATGACAGAACAATTCATGCTGGTGAGAATATATTGTGCCAGGCTAGAGAGAAAAACAGTGGTAAGAGATCAATGGACCAGACTGAAATTAGGAGATGCTTGTGGAATGATTTGCAGAGTACAGAGTAAATGGTGAAGACAGGTTTCTTCTCAGGTGAGAAGAAATGAAATAGAGAGCAAACAGGATGAGAAGGAAGAGGGTCCAATAGAGAGATGTCATATATTCTAAGCACTGATCTTAGTTGAAGTAGAAGAATGACTAACAAAGAAAGCTAAAATGAGTCTTTAAAGATTGTAACATAAGGTTCAAATCATCAAACAGATCACCAAGTAGGCGAACTTCCAGTTTCTGCTAAGGAGTACAAATGTGCTCTTTTGCTCAATAGACTGATAGATAGAACTTTTTAAAGAAATAAATGCATAAAGAGACAGAAGAGTAATTAAATAAGTAAATATACAAGCACACATTGGTCTGAACACATGCCAGAATGACAGTCACATTCATAGTGAGGCATTATGCAGACATACTGCTGTATATTGCAGTTGGTAACGCCTGTAGCATTTCTTGACACACTTCTACTGAATAATATGTTGGCTGAAAATATGAAAGAGGATGCACAGCATTGTTGATAATGGGACTCAGTTTAGTTTTAATTCTCTCCTTCGCTACTATCACCAGGCAGTCAAGAGAGCATCCTACAGCTGAACTTGCCCTTTTAAATTAGATTGTTGATTTGGTGGGGCTCTCCTGGAGTGAAGTTATCATCCCAGCACAACACAACGTAGAAAATCACACTGGCCATCACAGAGTTAGAGAAGATGTGAAGGATATCACTTTCCACATAAAAGTCTCCAAAGGATTTGCCCTTTCTTATATAGTTCCTCTGTGTTCCGAGACCAATCCAACCTGTCATTAATGTGGATCCCCAAGTACTTGTTGGAGTGCACCACATCTACATCCACTCCTTGAAGAGTAACCGAACACAGAGGTGCTTTGGGGAGGTGAAAGTCAATAAAATAGTAAGAAATTAACTAGCAGCAGACATTTTGTTTTTCATTTTTATTTTGTTTTAAAAGCAAATAACATTCCCTACAAACAAGTAAAACTTAACAAATCTAAATTCAGTTTAACCCCCACCCAAGAGAAAGAGAAGAAGGCCGACATCTAGAGTAAAACTTTTAAGAATAGAAAATAGGGAGGAGAATCATATTCCCCAATATAAAAACTTATTCTAAAATGTTATTATTAGTTTAAACTGTGCTCCTGGACAAGACAGAGATGGCAGTTCTTTCTCACAATTAAAAGAATGCAAACATGTCTTCATCTTCAAAGAATGCATGTCAGGAGCAGAGAATGTCAGAGAGAGAGAGAGCGAGAGAAAAGCAAACAATCAAAAAATCAATACGTGCTTTTGGGCTTTTAAGTATGCCGAAGCACCATGATAAAGCAGCATTTTTTAGAGGAGCGTCCGTATCCTCTAGGCAAACGGCCTCTGTGCAAACAGCCCCTCTGCTCACACCCACTCCGTCAGGAGCAGAGACAGTGACAGAGACAGAGAAAAGCAAACAATCAAAAAAGCACCGCGCGGGAAGCATATTGTATATCATTGAGGAGTTTTATTTAATACGTAATACATGCTCTCATTGGGTAGCTTCTAAGACATCCGCCAATCGCGTCCCTTGTATGTAAATCATCTGGGCAAACAAACTGAGGAAGCGTGTTTTTGTCTGCAGAAATCCACGAACTAGCGAAAAATCCGTGATATATATTTAGATATGCTTACATTTAAAATCTGCGATGGAGTGAAGCTGTGAAAGTTGAAGCGCGATATAGCGAGGGATCACTGTAGTGCTTTCTTTAACCTGTGCCCAGGCATTTGCAATCATTTCATTAGCTTCTTTCGCGTTAATTTAAATCTCCTGCCTACAAGTTATGCTGATGAGAATTTTTCTCAGCATTTCCTTGCGATAATACACTTTCAGGGAGCGAATGATACCCAAATCCAATGGCTGAAGCACTGCTGTGCAATTGGGTTGGAGGAATTCAACGAGAACATTATCTAAATGTGGAAGCGTGTTGCGGGCAACACAGTTATCAATCAGGAGCTGAATCATCCTTTTCTTCTTCATATTGTGAGGTTTCTGAACTCTTTTGAACAAACTGTTTGTCCGTTGCCGGGGCAGGGCCATAACAGGCTCATAGTGCTGCAGTGAAGCAACACAAAAGCAAATCATAAAAGATCGGGGTCATGTTATAAGTCTCTGTCATGCACCCTAAAACACGAGGCTGAGTCTCAGTACTTTAGCAAAACCAGCTTTATTCAGCTTGAAACAGGAACAGCACACTTATTTAGTGTAGCGTAATCTGCCACTCTGCTATACACAGACACAGCAGTCAGGCAGGGTCGTGGTCAGATCAGTGATCAAGTAGTCTTGTAACCTGCATTTAAAATGTTCCTTGCATCACTCATCGATATCTTTTCTGTTTGCTTTGGCGGAGAGACGCAGCATAGCTTTGAGCCTACTGTTGCATTGACAACAGATAAACAGTCTTCCATAGATGCGGAGATCGGACTTCGGGACACTCTTCGGCGTGCTGTCTATTGGGGGGAGGTCCCAAGAGAGTTTACAAACCTCACATTTTCTTGAATGAGTACCGCATTAATAGGAATGTTTCTTGAACGAGCATCACTGAACCACATAAAAACTGCTTTTTCAATGTCTTCAAATGCAGCAGTTCACATACGTTTGCAACCCAAAATTTTTCTTCTTTTTTTGCTGTCTTTCAAGTAAGTTGACAGCGTCAATGGTGAAATTCCGAATTCATGGGCAATGTCTTTTTGCCACAATCAAGAGCTGCAAAAATGTAAAGTTTTTTTTTCTAATATGAACTATTATTGTTTTTTCGGATCTGCTGTTTCTATAGGAGGGTGACAATGAGTTAAATTTCAATGGATATTTTTCAGATGTTGACGAGCAATAAGCAAAAGGTATCACTGAAAACTGCAGAAAACAAAAAAGGCAAAAAACCCCACAAAAACAGTATGAGAAAAGTTCGAAGAAAGAAAAAAAATTACAATGTTTCTGTTTGGGGATCGTTGTTCACAACTGAGCTGTGGCCACAGAACTAACTGCTCTGTGGATGATTCATTCAGGCATTTCAAGGTCTTTTGGGTACTTCGTTGTAATGAAAGTATCTGCTGAATGTACTTCGTAGTAATGAGATTTCTGTAGACTCGTGTCATGTGGGGAAACTGCTGAAACCATAAAAATACTTCGTTGTAATGAAAATTTCGTTATAAAGATATTTGTTGTAACGGAATTTTACCTGTAATGGAAAAATTGTGTTGATGGGAAGCTAAATTTGGAATGTAATTTTGCGTAGGATGCAAAGACATTATCTGTGTACAAATCTCTAAGTGATTTAACCCCGTACATTTTCCAAACATTAAAAAATGTGTAAGTTTTAGAGTGCTGAAAAAGGTGATTATCGTGTAGAGGTCCCACAGATAAAAGCTTCTCTATTTTGAAGTGTCTCCTACATTGGTTTCAATGAAGGACAATTGGGTTTTTAGTATATTGGTGATAACTTGTATTTACTGCGGCACAAAGCAAGAAATATAAAGAAGTACTGCAGGATTTTATTCCTATTGCAGACCAAGCCTGTGTGTTTATCTATTTGTGTCAACGTCCAGGTTTTTATAGCTTGTATACTGTATATTTGCTGCCCAATAATAAAATGGCGGCAGTTCTAAGCAGTCCTGAGGTAGAACAGTCAAGTGGGTAACAGTGTAAAGGTTCATTAATATGGGGGAACATAAACAGCGTGAGTGGAGAACTTTTACATAAGGAATAAGAGCAGCCCAAAGTTAGATTTAATCTTTCTAGTAATATTAAAAAGGGATGTTTACTAGGGGATATTATAGTCATGGGGGACTTAAATTATCCAAATATTAACTGGGATAACCTTGCAAATGGAGGAGCACAAGAGCAGGAGTTATTAGAAGTAATCAGTGACTGTTTTTTAACACAGTATTTTAAAGCACCAATGAGGGGTGAAGCTTGTATGGTTTTAGTATTTTGTAATAAATAAACAGAATTGAGTGTGTATACTGTTAGGTCCATAAATATTTGGACAGAGACAACTTTTTTTCTAATTTTGGTTCTGTACATTGCCACAATGAATTTTAAATGAAACAACTCAGATGCAGTTGAAGTGCAGACTTTCAGCTTTAATTCAGTGGATTGAACAAAATGATTGCATAAAAATGTGAGGCAACTAAAGCATTTTTTTAAACACAATCCCTTCATTTCAGGGACTCAAAAGTAATTGGACAATTGACTCAAAGGCTGTTTCATGGGCAGGTGTGGGCAAGTCCGTCGTTATGTCATTATCAATTAAGCAGATAAAAGGCCTGGAGTTGATTTGAGGTGTGGTGTTTGCATGTGGAAGATTTTGCTGTGAACAGACAACATGCGGTCAAAGGAGCTCTCCATGCAGGTGAAAGAAGCCATCCTTAAGCTGCGAAAACAGAAAAAACCCATCCGAGAAATTGCTACAATATTACGAGTGGCAAAATCTACAGTTTGGTACATCCTGAGAAAGAAAGCAAGCACTGGTGAACTCAGCAACACAAAAAGACCTGGACGTCCACAGAAGACAACAGTGGTGGATGATCGCAGAATCATTTCCATGGTGAAGAGAAACCCTTCACAACAGCCAACCAAGTGAACAACACTCTCCAAGGGGTAGGCGTATCGATATCCAAGTCTACCATAAAGAGAAGACTGCATGAAAGTAAATACAGAGGGTGCACTGCAAGGTGCAAGCCACTCATAAGCCTCAAGAATAGAAAGGCTAGATTGGACTTTGCTAAAGAACATCTAAAAAAGCCAGCACAGTTCTGGAAAAACATTCTTTGGACAGATGAAACCAAGATCAACCTCTACCAGAATGATGGCAAGAAAAAAAGTATGGAGAAGGCGTGTAACAGCTCATTATCCAAAGCATACCACATCATCTGTAAAACACGGTGGAAGCAGTGTGATGGCTTGGGCGTGCATGGCTGCCAGTGGCACTGGGACACTAGTGTTTATTGATGATGTGACACAGGACAGAAGCAGCCGAATGAATTCTGAGGTGTTCAGAGACATACTGTCTGCTCAAATCCAGCTAAATGCAGTCAAACTGATTGGGCAGCGTTTCATGATACAGATGGACAATGACCCAAAACATACAGCCAAAGCAACCCAGGAGTTTATTAAAGCAAAGAAGTGGAAAATTCTTGAATGGCCAAGTCAGTCACCTGATCTTAACCCAATTGAGCATACATTTCACTTGTTGAAGACTAAACTTCGGACAGAAAGGCCCACAAAGAAACAGCAACTGAAAGCCGCTGCAGTAAAGGCCTGGCAGAGCATTAAAAAGGAGGAAACCCAGCATCTGGTGATGTCCATGAGTTCAAGACTTCAGGCTGTCATTGCCAGCAAAGGGTTTTCAACCAAGTATTAGAAATGAACATTTTATTTCCAGTTATTGAATTTTTCCAAGAGCCCCTGAAATAAAGGGATTGTGTTAAAAAAATACTTTAGTTCACTCCTATTTTTATGCAATCGTTTTGTTCAACCCACTGAATTAAAGCTGAAAGTCTGCACTTCAACTGCATCTGAGTTGTTTCATTTAAAATTCATTGTGGTAATGTACAGAACCAACATTAGAAAAAAGTTGTTGCTGTCCAAATATTTATGGACCTAACTGTAGGTGACTGAACCACCAGGGTCAAGTGACCATAATATAATACAGTTTTCAGTGTCTTGTAAGAGTGTGGATGCAAAGACTAAAATTGTGAAGTTTGACTTTGGTAGGGGGAAATTTTGAGTAGGTGAGATAAAATCTAAGAAGGATAAACTGGGATAAACTTTTAAGTGTGGAGACAGTCGAGGAGCAGTGAAACAGATTTAAATATGTTTTAAATGTATTGCAGGACAGGTACATACCTAAATTTGGATTTAATAGGAAATTTTAAAAAAGCTCCATAGTGGGTTAATAAAGAGTTAAAAAAGAAGCTGGAAATGAAAAACAACTTTATAAGGCACACAAGTCTAAGAACTCCAAATTATATTTGAACGGCGTATGAGAACATGACGGCAACCATTAAGAAGGATATTAGAGAAGCTAACAGACAGTTGGAAGTGGAATATTGCAGAAGGCTAAAGATTACCCTAATGGGTTCTTTCATTATTTTTGTAATAAAAGAACAGTTGAGGAGGAGGTGAAGTGCATCACAAATAGTAAAGGGAAATTAAAAGATACAGACAGTGAAATAGCAGACGCTCTAAACTTGCATTATTCTGAGGTCTACTAAAGAGTTACTGAGGGATTCGAAAATCGCAGAGGGAAAAGTACTGCTCAGATTAAATAGTTTGAAAACAAATAAATCACCAGGACCACATAATATTTACCCTCAATTTCTTAAGGGGGCTAGTGAGTACATGTGTAAACCCTTGACACATATTTTTAGGAAGTCACTACACACTGGTTTCCAGGCTACAAAAAGGACATAGCAGCACTAGAGAAGGTCCACAGAAGAGTGACTAGGCTGATTCCAGGGATAAAGGAGATGCATTATGAAGAAAGACTGAAAGAGCTGAGCCTTTTCAGTTTAAGGAAAAGAAGATTAAGAGGTGACACGATTGAAGTGTGTAAAATTATAAAATTAAGTAGTACAGTGGATCAAGATGTTATTTTAAAATAAGCTCATCAAAAACACAGGGACACAGTTGGAAACTTGTTAAGGGTCAATTTTGAACCTTAGACACTAGGAATAACCTACCTAGTAATGTGGTAGACTATAAGACAAAACTAGACTTGATGTTTTTTTTTTAGAAGAATTAAGTTGATATGACTGGTGAGCTTTGTTGGGCTGAATTGCTTGTTCTCATATAGATTGGTCTAATGTTCTAACAAGTCTCTCAAAGGTCTTCATGATGTCAGATGTATGTGCCACTGGACTGTAGTCATTAGGTGAAGAGGCACCTGCCTTCTTTGGAACAGGAACAATGAAGGATGTTTTTTACACAGCAGTGGAACTTTCTGAAGCCTTAGGAACAAACTGACAAGGTGACAGTGGACACCACAAAGTTGATCAGTACAGGCCTAAAAAAAACTTGGACTGACTCCATCTGGTCTCACAGCTTTTCCTGGGTGTAACTTCCTCGGTTGTCTCCTTACTTGGTCTTCAGTTATGGACAGTTCACACTGATGGTCAGAGGTGGACTTGTCACCAGCCATTCCAGTTGATGTCATGGGAGTTGTTGATGTAGTTGAAATGGTGTAGGGAGACTGGTCATTGGAAGAAGGAGGCAGTGGGTGAGAAGATCTATTAAAAAATAGGTTCAGGGTGTTAGCTTTGTCCATATCCCCTGCCGGCACCTGACCCCTGGATTGCTTGAGGCTAGTAATTATGGATAGTCTGTTACAGACATCCTTTCATGTTATCCTGAGTGAGACGGTTTTATATTTTAGCTTTGTAAGCAACTTTTCCTTCACTCAGCTTTTTCTTTAGCACACACTGTATGTTCTTCACAGTCTCTTCACTGGATTTGCAGGCCATCTTTTTTCTCATTCAGCAGACCTTTTAGCTCTTTAGTAATCCAGGGCTTGTTGTTTGGAAAGCAACACTCTAGTCTTTGTGAGTACTACTGTATTGACAAAGAAGTTAACACATTCTGTGATGCACTGACAAAGTCCCTCAATATCGTCCCCATGTGACTCGCACATCATTTCCCAGTCTGTTATTTGGAAGCAGTCATTCAGAACCATTTCAACCTACAGGCTCCACTTCCTCATTATTCTGGTAGTTGACAAGTTTCCTTCTAATAACAGGCTTGTAGCTGGGAATAAAATGAATCAGGTTGTGCTAGATTTGCCTAAATGAGCCAGTAGATTAGACCTAAAGGCATCTTTAACATTAGAATACGGCAGGTCTAGCTTGTTATTTATTCCAGTGGAACTCGTCACAAACTGATAGAAGTTTGTCACCATATCTTCAAAAGTCACATGGTTGAAGTCACAACATATAACTGCAGGGGTGGAGTGGCTCATCATGAAAGTGTTGGTGACAGAATTAATGATTTCCATTGCTAGGTCCCCATTTGCACAGGGAGGAATATAAACATTAATAATGATTATGTAATTTATCTCTCTGGGCAAATAACTTGGATGGAATATAACAGCCAGAAGGTCAGTGTCTGAATTACAAACTTTAATTTTAACTGTAATATGCTCCAGTTTACACCATTCCTCATTCACATAGATGACCAGTCCCCCTCCTGTCGTTTTTCCTCACTGGGTCTCTGTCTGCTTGAATAAGATTAAATCCTTCCAGGATTAAAACGGTGTCAGGTTTACCAGGTTTAAGACACCTCTCCGTAAAGCACAAAATACCACAGTACTTGTAAACTCCATGGCCCGCTAGAAGCACAGACAGTTCATCCATCTTATTTGACAGTCATCAAAAATTTCCCATTACAATAGGTAGACTAGTTTTAAAACCTTTTTGCCTTGCCTTTTTGCCAAGAGTAAAACTCTTGCACCGGCATATCACCCTCTCTGTCTGTAGACAAACAGCTCCTGCAATAAAGTGTAACTGAGCAGCTCAGGCACTTGTGATTACAGTGCACATAGCTGATTACAGGAGTATTTAATACACCCTGCTTTCATTTTCTCAGTGACTTTTACTGGCTGATGTTGAGAGTAGCATCCCTCAGGAGTCAGTCCTGTGACTGCTACTATTTTAAATATATACATGATTTACACAGGAATATAAGTAACAATCTGGTCAAGTTTACAGATGATATCAAACTAGGCTGATTGGCAGATAATCTAGAATCTGTTGAATCATTATGAAGGGACTTGGACAGCATACATGCTTAGGCAGATTTGTGGCAGATGAACTTTAATGTCAGTAAATGTAAAGTATTACACATAGGGAGTAAAAATGTTTGATTTGAATACACAATGGGAGGTCTGAAAATCAAAAGTACAACTTATGAAAAGGATTTAGGAGTTGTAGCGGACACAACAGTATCAACTGCCAGACAGTGTTCAGAAACAATTAAGAAGGCAAACAGAATGTTAGGTTATATAGCATGATGTTTAGAATACAAGTCCAAGGAGGTCATGCTCAAGCTTTATGGTGAGGCCTAATATGGAGTTCTGTGTGTAGTTTAATCTCCAGGCTACAAAAAAGACATAACAGTGGTAGAAAAAGTCCAGAGAAGAGCGACTAGGCTGATTCCAGGGCTACAGGAGATGAATTATTAAGAAAGATAAAAGGAACCAAGCCTTTCCAATTTACAGAAAAGAAGATTAAGAGGAAACATGATTGAAGTGCTTAAAATTATGAATGGAATTAGTATGGTGAATTGAGACTGTTATTTTAAATTGAGTTCATCAAGAACACAGGGACACAATTAGAAACTTGTTAAGGGTAAATTTTGCATGAACATTAGGAAGTTTTTCTTCACACAGAGAATCATAGACATATGGAATAAGATGCCAAGTAGTGTGGTAGATTGTTGGACTTAAGGGACTTTTGAAACTAGACTTGATATTATTTTAGAAGAATTAAGTGGATAGTAGTGACAGGTTTTGTTGGGCTGAATGATCTGTTCTCATCTAGATTGTTGTAATGTTCCAGGATTTGTACACATAAGTCAGCCTTCCATCCATGTTTGCAGACCATATGAAGAGCAATCATGACAAACTAGTGCCTCAGTTTACATGCTCAGTTCGTCAGTAAAACTACAGTATCTATACTAATAAAAGGCAAAGCCCTCACTGACTGACTGACTGACTGATTCACTCACTCATCACTAATTCTCCAACTTCCTGTGAAGGTAAAAGGCTGAAATTTGGCAGGCTTATTCCTTACAGCTTACTTACAAAAGTTAAGCAGGTTTCATTTCGAAATTCTACGCGTAACGGTCGACAACGTTCACCATGTTGAACTTTATTTATGGCCCAATCTTCACGAAATTTGGTAGGCAGCTTCCCTGCGCTAACCGAAACCAATGTATGTACTTATTTCGGTGGTATGACGCCACTGTCAGCCGCCATATTGAACTTTCCAACGGTCTTTGTTACCTATGGGCCCATCTTCAAGAAATTTTGCAGGCGGGTTCCCAACGCTAACAGAATCCTACTTACGTACATATATACGTCCATAGCCTGCAGCTCGGTCACCGTGCCCAGAGATGGCACCTGCCTTTTCCATTCTCTTTGTTACATATTGCACAGCCATATCAGGCTCACTCTTGATATCCGGAGGAAGATTCTGTCTTATGTACTGAATGACTGGGACAAGTTCAAGGTGTGGACTGATGACGGTACAGGAGATAATTATACTACACAGGAGCACTATAAGAGTGAAATGCTTAAGCCCTTCACCTATGGTTCTGCATGTGAGTTGATGGCTGCCGCTGAATTATTCGGTTGTTGCTTTCAAGTGTACCGAAATGGCCAAATATTTTATTTTACACCTTTGGACAACCGCCAATGCCTCTTAAACATCTTAGATTCACAGGTACTGATTTCAGTAGTGGACACTTTGATGTTTATGAATGTTTAAACTCTCAAAACCTGGATGCGAAGTTATCGATGAAACCGGTTGTATGCTTACAACGCTTGACAGATGCCGAATGTCACTTCAACACAAGTCCTGCAAATACTGTCGTAATTGAAACAAACCATGAAACTCAAACCGATAATGACAGCAGCAATCCAAGCTGTGAAATTTTAGACAAGATTACTTTTCACATGGCCAACTGTACGTTGCATGCTCAAGAGTAAGCTCAGTGCACAGCTTGGTCATATTACAACTAGAGGGCCGAACTGACAATGTGGTATACAAAGAGATCCTTAACAAATAATTATTGGTATATTTTACCTCAGTTTAAAAAGGTTTAATTTCCTTCTTAATAAAAATTTTAAGGCAGTACTTCGCCACTGCGAAGCGTGTGTATTTTGCTAGTTTCCCAATAAACGCATACTGAATCCTAAGGATTGTACAGTTTCTTCTTAAACAGTGGCTCTAACAAAAATTCTGAACCCGTCCCATCACCTTTGTTTTTTTTTTCCTTTTTCTTTTTGCTCTTTCCATTTTGTAACCACTTCCTTCCAACTTAGGGTCTCTTCTTTATTTAATCCTAAATTGTTCCCACTGACTTGCAAACTGCCCCCCAATATCACCCTTAAACTTCTATTCCTCATGACACCTTTATCACATTTAATACAAATCTTTGAGAAGCACATGCAAACAGTGGCAGAAACTCCAAATGACAGCTATTGACAATCTCACCAAGTAAACACTGTCCTATGTGAATGCAACATACATTAAAGTAACAATATAGCAAAACTGGATCCTCCTGTTTTTATTTCAGCAAGAGACTTGAAGACTTCCACTATGAGTTTAGCAGTGAGCAAATGTATTATAACTGAAGGGAAGTAAAAGGTACTGTATATAGAAGGAAAGAAGCAGACAGGGAAATGAATAATTGACAGCAATTACAAAATAGTGTCACCTGGAGGTAAGCATAATAGTAGGGTTGAGGTGATGACCGTTTTAGAGACGAGGGGACTAAGCTTCCCATCAGACAATTAAAGTGTGCTGTAGCTGTGGCTGAAAAGCAGCAGCCTGATCAGCACATTGTGCACAAAGTTCGAACATGAAGAGCAGAGGTATATTTGCAGCACTTGCACTGTTGCAATGGTGGCGAGTACCAAGTGCCAATTTTAAAAAAGACAAGACATACTGTTATTCATTAAGTATGTTTGCCAGATGGTCCAGTTACATGAATTAATTGGTGAAGAAAAATTAAATGCATTAGAGAGGAAAATACCCCCAAAAAAAAAAAAAAAATTACACTTATGTAAGTGTGAATTGTGAATGTGCAAATAACCTGTTTAAGAATTCAAATAAAGAAAAAAAAAAAGTGCCACTGTTTAAAACAAAAAAACGTACTTACATGAGGAAGATGAAATAGGAACTTCCTTTGCTTGCAACTCCCTTTCTTTGCGGTCTAACTCTGCTGCCTTTCGTTCCAGCTCTTCTTGTTGCTTAAGTAGGTTAGTTTGTCCAGCTGTAACCTTAGCCTAGGAAGAGCAAAAAAAATACTAGCTTAGTGTGATTTTTGAGATAATGATCAGGGTGTCCACATTAAAAGAAGGGATACTGAAATAGCTTTCAAAAATACATTCCAAATCGCTTAATAAGGTTGGAGTAATGCAATAAAAATACTTTTAATGGCCATTTAAGTGCTTTAGTGTTTATGACAGCTTTAAAATATACACTAATGGTCACAAGTTTTAGAATACCCGAGTATTTCTTCAAATTCAATCAGTTGAAATGCAATGAATGACATAAAATGATGAAAAGTTAAATAGTAAACTGCCAGATGTTTAAATTTAAAGTTCAGGTTAGCAAAACAGAGAACAACTAATAGTTTGCAACCTACAGATTTTTTGCAGCAAATAAAGCAAATTAAGCCTTGCAATTTGAAGCAAACAGTTTACACAGGTGTCCCAATGTCTGTTGATTACTTAAAAGCCCTCTGTCTGTCTTAAAGCCGAGTTGGGACAGACAGTGTTACTACACCCTCTAAACCCTAGAAAGTTGTAAATTTCAGTGATAATGGCAAGAAAACAGCAATTAACAATTGAAATGAGACAGATTAGTATTACTCTTAAAAGTGTAGGCCTTTGATTCAGAGAAATTGCAAGAAAAAAAAAAATCAGTTTCAGTTAGTATGCCGTCTTACAGAATCCTAAGGCAATTGGAAACTGGAAGAAATTCTTATAGGAAGAGATCTGGAAAACTCAAGTCAAAACCCAATCAGAAGTTTGTGAGGGTCACCAGCTTGCATGATGGGTGACTCATAACACAACAGCTGCAGGCACAGCTTAATAGTAGTCAAAAAAAAGCAAATAAAAGTTTGTACTATAAAGATAAGACTTTATTTCTGCAGGTTTAATATTGCGAGCAGCAATGAGAAAGCCATTGCTTAACGGACAAAACGGCCTTGAAATACTGGCTGTGGACTACTGCAGACTGGAAGAAAGCAGCCAAGCTCTTCTGGTCTATCTATGCTACAATCTTAATATTTATTGTATTTGTATTTTCTATTTTTTACACAGCTTACATACTTCACTGTATATCTGGGCTGACTCCAGTATCCTCCACTTGAGGATTGAAGTATATGTACTATACCATAAATGCCCCCAAAAAAGGTGCCTGAGCAGAGAACTAAATAAACTCTGAATCTAAAAGGTAGACGACTGGTATACCCTGGAATCCTGTAAAACTCAAATTAAGGTAAACTTTGACATTAAGGTGGAATGATGTGCCCTGTTAAATCTCTTAACAGGCCACGTGAGCCATTTTATGACCTGAATAGTACCAATCAGAAAACATTGCCACACTAATGCGATATTATTTGAAAACGAACAGCGTCAGATCAGGTGTAAATTTATGCTGGCGCTGTTAGTTAGGGTCAGATTAGGAAGAGGGGAAGGAGAATGTGAACGTGACAGAGAATAAAACTTAAAAAAAAGCTAACTTTTACAAGTACCATAAATTTACACCGAATCTGACACTTAATTTTCAAATAATATATATGGTATATATTTTTTATTTTATTGATTTTATTGTAATCATTCCATACAAATAGATCATTTTTTACAAAAAATAGGATTGAAAACAAATCAACCCCCACCCCTGAGAAAGAGAGCATGGCCAACGGACTAAAACTTAAAAATGGTAAAAATGAATAAATCGATGAGTTTATTAGGCGGATACAGATAAATGGAGAAGAAAATGAAATGGGGAGAGAATCTACTTCCTCAGTACTTTAAGTGCTTATTCTAAAATATTATTGATTACATCCTGCCAGGTTTTGAAAAAGATCTGCACAGATCTTCTAAGTGAGAATTAGATTTTTTCCAATTTCAAATAATATAAAACATCAGTTTTATATTATTAAAGGTGGTCCAGGTTTACGAGTTTTTTTGTAGGCTTTGATAACTTTAGTGTTAATTCTGACTTAAGCAGAGAAAGTTTTGCAACATTTTACTGGCAACCCTTGCAGTTCTACACAGACTTATGCTTGAAGCTCATGGGTACGGTTTTTTTTAGATTCTGCAACAAATCTAAAGTAAAATGCAACACATTCAATATAAAAACACAATAATTAGACCAAAAATAAAGTCTGCTCCTTGCTATGAGAGTTTAGTTAGTTGAGGTTTTAATTTTTTATTTTACCATTTGCATTGCATGCTTATCCCAAGGATGTAGAATTATGGTAATATTACCTTAACTGATTTAGGGTTCACATAAAATAGGCAGTCCTGTCAAATTTTTACATTTTTAATTGATTCTAAATCCTACCCTGTTTAGACAGTTTAACTATCACCTAACATGTGTAATGGAAAGCCAATTGGCAGGGAGAACTAAGATGAAAAAACGTAGTGCAACTACCTTAGGAGAAAAATACCCTTACTGACAGTAAGAGAACATCAGCACAGGTCATTATGGCAGCACTGAGTAACACAGTAGTAGGTTAGACTTCATAGCATAAAGAGCCCCAGACATGAAACCTCAGAAATCAGAAAAGCAGGACACACACAGTGGTGCCCTAGGAAGAAACTAGTGATGTGCATTCTGATTAACTTTGATATTCAAGCACCCATAAAAGGTTAACAAATGGATATTCAGTTTAACGTAAAAAAAAAAAAAGTCCCATAAAATAAAAAGTGATTTTCCCACAGCAAGTCAAGGTGGTACAGACATTCATCTATTTAAATTTGATGCATTTTTTCCTCATATGACCTTTGTTAATGTACTATAACATAAATTGCTGGCATTACTGTGAACAAATGGCTCCACTATGTTTTGAAAGCCCCTTACGGCAGTGGCAGTGTGTCATTGTACTATAGTGAATTTCCAAGATGAAACTTTGCAATTTTCAGTCATCAGTTTAATGACAAGTGATTGCCATACAGGACTACCTTTTTAGTGATAGTTTGCCAAGAGATGATGTCACACTCTGACTCAACATACGTATCTCATTAGTTTTCTAAAGCACTGATTCTATATAAAGCTGACGGGTAATGAATGCCTCTTGCAAAAAACTTTTCAATTAGTTCTGATTTTTAATTTTAACCATAGTCAACAGGTTTATTAATATGTGCTTGCATTCTTACGTCATTTTGCAGGATGCTTCAGTCTCATGTGATTGAGCTGGCTGAAAGGTTTTACAGAGGTAAGGCATTACAGATTTGGCACACACCAGTGAAGCTTTCTGTATCGATATATTGCCAGACCGGATTATATTTTTTTTTAATGCCTCATTTTCCCTCTACACTACCACAACACAATACACAATATGAATACCAAACCATTGCTTAAAATATTAAAATAACCTACTAAGCTATTACTTATGTATTTGATTAACTGTGCAGTCTCTCAGGGGAAGCATTCAATGTGTGCTTAGAATGCTAAAGGGAAAGAAAACCAGTAGATGTCAGGGTCAAACTGAGGGAAAGAGAGCAAAGGAAACAGTGGAAGATTGCATGAGAGGTGGCAGCACAAGGAGAATTTTTTCTGTATCCTTTGTTCCATACAGTACAATCACTGTACAATAATTAATTCCGAGCATGACTTTGACACAGAATCCTATGTATGCAAGTAGTCCTGGGCGGTATACCGGTTCATACCGAAAACCGTTATTGAATTTTTTTATGATATGGATTTTTCTTATACCGCAACAACGGTTTAAATTGCCTAAACAACGTTCGGAACGTGGCGCAGCGGGAAACTGTTCAAGTGGGGACCTTTTTCACTGCTACACCGCTAAACACAGATTTGTTGCACTAGGGCTCTTTTTCACTGCTACACCACCAAATAGTGGGCGGTAGCACCGCGTAGTGAAAATGGACAGAGAGCATTCTGAAACTGAACTAAAAGTAAAGTTGAACATGATGAACAGAAGAACTTTTGCCGAAAAAAAGGAGTCACGTCCGTCGCCTGGAGATAACTTTAGTTTTAAAAGGTCAGATGTGTAAATACTGTTTCTATATTACTGGATAATACTGCAAGCTAAGTTGTACTTGTTTTATTTGTTTTCAATACAGTGTAATGTACCTGGGTACTGTATAATAGTGTGACAACATGTTGACTTTACTCTCATAATTTGTCATTAAAGTAGACCATCGTAAAATGAATATTTAATTTACTTGATTTTTTCAAACATCGTCATAAGTTATATAGCACATTAAATGCTTTGTGTTAAGTGATGCTTAAACTGACTTCTTCTTGCACTAAGAGGAGGCACCGGCAGCGATCGCCGCACAGAATACATTCACTTCATGATCTTCCTGCTCTGAACATTTAGAATGCTAAGATAAATACTTAATATAATTTTCATGGTGAAATGCATTAAAGCATGCATTAATCATATGGGGGCACGGCGGCGTGCCTGCCTTGCATTTGCATGTTTTTCTGGTGGGTTTACTCGGCGTGCTTCAGTTTCCTTTCAAAGTCATGTAGGATGTGGGGTCAGATAGAGACAGCATGCATGAAATAAAGATAGCCCGCTCAGAAGAACATGCATTGAATTCTGTGTTTATGTCTCCGACCAGCAGATCAGAAACCCAACATTTGCACAATATTTAAGTTAAACCTGTGTGATAGCTATTCATACATCCAGTTTTTTGTAGCCTCGTCACACCTGCCATAAAGTTCTCTACACTGAACATACACCAGGGGACCCCTTACTGCGAGGGAGCAGCACTACTGCCTCACTACTGTGCATGTGTAATACCTGCTTTAATGCATTTCATCATGAAAATGATATCAAGTATTTATCTTAGCATTCTAAATTTTCAGAAAGCAGGAATATCATGAAGTGGATGGATTCTGTATGGTGATTGCTGTCTTCTCTTAGTGTGGAGGAAGTCAATTTAAGAAGCGTAGTGATTAACCACTAGGTCGGGGAACGTAACACAAAGCATTTAATGTGCTGCATTAATTTATGACGGGGTAAATTAAGTAATTGATTAAACATTGATTTTAGGAAGAAGTTTAGTTTACGACATTCTACTTTAATTATGAAGTAAACTATGAGAATAAAGTGGAAATGTCGACTTTAATCTCAACATAAACGGCGAGAATAAAGTGGAAATGTTGACTTTGTTCTCGACATATACAGTGGTGTGAAAAACTATTTGCCCCCTTCCTGATTTCTTATTCTTTTGCATGTTTGTCACACAAAATGTTTCTGATCATCAAACACATTTAACCTAACTATGGTGTATCACACCCGAGTTCAATTTCCGTAGCCACCCCCAGGCCTGATTACTGCCACACCTGTTTCAATCAAGAAATCGCTTAAATAGGAGCTGCCTGACACAGAGAAGTAGACCAAAAGCACCTCAAAAGCTAGACATCATGCCAAGATCCAAAGAAATTCAGGAACAAATGAGAACAGAAGTAATTGAGATCTATCAGTCTGGTAAAGGTTATAAAGCCATTTCTAAAGCTTTGGGACTCCAGCGAACCACAGTGAGAGCCATTATCCACAAATGGCAAAAGCATGGAACAGTAGTGAACCTTCCCAGGAGTGGCCGGCCGACCAAAATTACCCCAAGAGCGCAGAGACGACTCATCCAAGAGGTCACAAAAGACCCCAGGACAACGTCTAAAGAACCGCAGGCCTCACTTGCCTCAATTAAGGTCAGTGTTCACGACTCCTCCATAAGAGAGAGACTGGGTAAAAACGGCCTGCATGGCAGATTTCCAAGATGCAAACCACTGTTAAGCAAAAAGAACATTAGGGCTCGTCTCAATTTTGCTAAGAAACATCTCAATGATTGCCAAGACTTTTGGGAAAATACCTTGTAGACTGATGAGACAAAAGTTGAACTTTTTGGAAGGCAAATGTCCCGTTACATCTGGTGTAAAAGGAACACAGCATTTCAGAAAAAGAACATCATACCAACAGTAAAATATGGTGGTGGTAGTGTGATGGTCTGGGGTTGTTTTGCTGCTTCAGGACCTGGAAGGCTTGCTGTGATAGATGGAACCATGAATTCTACTGTCTACCAAAAAATCCTGAAGGAGAATGTCCGGCCATCTGTTCGTCAACTCAAGCTGAAGCGATCTTGGGTGCTGCAACAGGACAATGACCCAAACACACCAGCAAATCCACCTCTGAATGGCTGAAGAAAAACAAAAGGAAGACTTTGGAGTGGCCTAGTCAAAGTCCTGACCTGAATCCAATTGAGATGCTATGGCATGACCTTAAAAAGGCGGTTCATGCTAGAAAACCCTCACATAAAGCTGAATTACAACAATTCTGCAAAGATGAGTGGGCCAAAATTCCTCCAGAGCGCTGTAAAAGACTCATTGCAAGTTATCGCAAACGCTTGATTGCAGTTATTGCTGCTAAGGGTGGCCCAACCAGTTATTAGGTTCAGGGGGCAATTACTTTTTCACACAGGGTCATGGAGGTTTGGATTTTTTTTCTCCCTAAATAATAAAAACCATCATTTAAAAACTGCATTTTGTGTTTACTTGTGTTATATTTGACTAATGGTTAAATGTGTTTGATGATCAGAAACATTTTGTGTGACAAACATGCAAAAGAATAAGAAATCAGGAAGGGGGCAAATAGTTTTTCACACCACTGTAGTTTGTTTTTTTCTTCCCAGTATAGCTTAGCTTGAAGCAAGGTCCATATTAATGCAGTTTGCCTAAATGATGGTTCAGATGGTAAAGATGTCATCACCAAGTTGCACTTGTTTTATTTTATTTTAATTTGGTGAATACTGTGTAATGAACCTGGGCTTGAAGTCTTGAAGTAAAAGTGCAACTATCAGTAATAATACTATTATTTATTTTATTATTATTATTTATTAGTTTAAATATTATGCAGTTTAATGATGATAAAGCTGTTTAAAAAGTCATTTTAATGCGTCAGTGGACAGAGATTGTTAACATTAACAGAAAGTGTAGTTGGTTTACAAAAAATATTTACTATTTATTCCTTTTCTAAGACATATTCAGTGCAATACAATTTTTGACAAGCACTTCTGGATATTTTACCAAGTCTAAATGCCTCTGTATGGTTGAAAATATGTTGTCAAAATTATAGTGTTTTTGCAAAATCTGTTCAATACAAAGGTTCTATATTTTGACTGCATCTGTCATACAATGTGATACCTTCTCCATTAGTGCCACCCCCTTGAAAACTATCACTTTATGGGGTAATGCAAAACTGTATTAATACTTGTGTGCACATTAAAATGTTTTTTTTGTACAATATACAATACTCTTGACAGTGAAATAGGTTATTCTTAGCCAGTAATTGCAGTGGAAAATGTGGTTAATATCCACTCATGCATGGGGAAAAAAATACCGTTGAATACCGTGAAACCGGGATAATTTAGAAAAATACCGTGATATAGAATTTTGATCATACCACCCACCCCTATATGCAAGGCTATTACCTAATCAGACTTGGAGTGATGTGTAATGATCTGCTTTACAGCTTAACGAAATAGAGAATTAAAAGAAGGAACACTTCTGACTTGGCTGTCACAGTCTCAGGGTGGCATTATGCAGGTATAAAGGAGCCCTAGTAGCATTTCTTACACACTGCTGCTCAATGATTCGCTGGCTGAAAGTACTTTGTGGTAGTGTGTCAGAGAGAGGATGCACAGCATTGTTCATAATGGCGCTCAGTTTTGTTTTAATTCCCTCCTTTGCTACTATTTCCTGGGGGTCCAGAGTGTGCCCCATAACTGAGCTTGCCCTTTTAATTAGCTCATTCATTTGGTGGGGTGACGGCTAATAAAATTAATGGTTCAAGCTACCTGATATGGTCCAAACACTCACTGTTAGGAAAATTGGAAAAATAAATTGGCATAGAAAGAGAATTAGAAGTCTGAATGTAGTTCCTACTTTCCTCCAGTTTCTAATGGTGGTTTAATAAAAAGCACCTGAACAACCTTTAGTTCTACCACAATCTACGACGTGTGCATAAACAGGCAGACCATGAAAATATCTCCTAATAAAACTGTATGCGCCTCTGATATTATAAATGTGTTTCAAAACTAGAGTACAAATGTTAAACATTACTTATCAACACAGTTTTAAAACCTACCAGCACGTGGATGGTAAATTAGAATCTTTAAGACAAATTAAAAAAAAAAAAGTTATTTTAAATTGAAATAAAAAGAGGTACTAAATAAAATAAACACCAATAAATTAATAAAAGATGCAGCTGCATAATTACAACAGTACAACCCACTGGTATGTTTAACATCAAGTCTGGAAAAAAAATGGTGTATGGGACACATCAGGAAAGAAGTGATCAATATGATTTGGAAAATGTAGAGATTATGGAAGGGCATTTTGCATAAATTATTTTTGAATTACATTATTCATATTATATTAGTCAAACACTTAATAACAAATTAGAAACACCCACACAAAACAGGGCAACACCCTTGTAATCATTACTGCCATTTTCCCGCTTCCAAGATTCCATGGGCAGGTCAGAAACATAAATAATACATTGTTTCTCAAAGTAATAAATTCAACTGAATTATTAATGTTAAATGTGTTTCCAAATAACAGATATGGACAAGGAGCCAGTTCATGGCAGGGCCCACTTGTACACACACTTGACCATTTACCAATTTGGATCGCCAACTGTATGTATTTGGGAATGTGGAAGGAATCCAGACTCACACAGGAATAAAGTGCAGACTCCACACCGATAATGATTGGGTGTGGCATTTGAACACAGGAAGCTGCATCTGTGAGGCAGCAGCACTAACCTCTGTGGGTCAGTCCTACCATATTAACACATTACATATAAAAACAAATGTTCCAGTGAGGTTACATGTGCATCCACACTCTATTTACTCTCTCTTCTATGCATTTAATGATTGTTTTTAATAAACTATTGTCTTATGCCTCATTCACTGAAAGAAGCTGTTTCGTTAAGTTTTCCTTTCTTTCAACTTTTAAATAAAAAAAACAAAAAGAAAATGTTTAGGATTAAAAAATGTACACAATATAAATGAGGGAAATTCAAACAGCTAAAAAAAAATTCCCCAAAAGAAAACAATTCTTTCAATTTTCTAAGAAAAAAAGACACTACTAATAAATTCCTAAAGATAAAAAAATCATATCAATGTCTACAATGATATCAATGTCTACACTCTCAAAAGAATTACAAATCTGTCCAACAAGGAATATGCTCCCCTCAGTTTCAGATTAAAACATATCTCTATGCACAGCATTCACTTTTAAATTGCATTTATAGGCCACATTTGACTAGTATGTATTTTTTTTTTAATTTTCCCAGATTTAGATCCTACTTGAAAGAGAATGGCTACTTATTTTGGCTTTGTGCTCAACTTACTTAATCAGACATTTATTAATCTGAACTGCTGGAGACCATAGGGATTTAATAGACTCTTGTTCTCTTATTGCCTTGTTTAAAATTATCATTGATTAATTTCCATCCACAGTCATTATTTTAGTGTAGTTTTCTGTGTTACATTGCTAGCTAACTACCTAACTACTGCAGAAAAAAACTTGCACCTCCTTGCTAAGACATAAAACATGCATGTGGTATTGGAATTGTCACAAAAAAATGAAAATATTGAACATTTACAAAATGGCAGAAGTGCTTCAAGTATTGCTTTAATTTACGGAGAAAAACAGAGAACGATATAAAGTTTGATTCCGACAAAATTTAAAAACGTATTGAAAATGAAAACCGCTGATGGTAATGTTATTCTGTATTAATGCTGAAGAACTTCTGCATTGTAATTTTCTTTATAAATTCTGTGATATTATGTTTTGTTAATATATTGTGACGTACTATGTGGGAGCAGAAAGAGTGGAATGAATGGTGTAAGAAATGGGACTGGGTGAAGGGCTTCTGTTCTGTGAGACACAAAAAGGAAGGTGCTTCAGAAGGAAGTTTTGAGTAGGGAGTTAGGAGACAAAAAGCAGGAGTGTTAAATTAATTCTATTAACACTATACTTTGTTAATATAGTTTTTTTTGTAAATAAATATTACTATTTTGCTAAACTAATTCACTGTATATCATTTTTTGAATTAGCTGATCTGTAATCCATCTTTTCTCTTATCCATCACGGCCTCAGCCCCAACCCCTGACGGATAATCAAGGTTTTACTGTATATGTTTTAACCTTACTTTATTTTTCTGTCTTGCACAGGAATGAAAAAAAACTTTTATAATTAATCAAGTAAATATACGTAATTATTCAAGTGTTTTCAAGCAAAGTCATTGAAGCTCAATAAGACAACAAGGCTTTGTGATTATAGAAATCACTTAAATTTATTGAACGGATTGTGAAATGTGACCCCATTACAATCTTGCAAAAAATTATTATTCAATGATTAAAAATAAAAAGATTTAAGAGGATGACAGTGGAAGGATTACCAGTATGACTTTTTAAGGAGTTTTATTTCCACCTCAAAAACAGTAAAGCTTGAATATATTGCATTATGTGAAAATTATTTCAGTTCCTATGCCAATGAAACAGTACCTGTTATTATTAAAAACAGCACCTACCTTTGCACTAGGCTCAACTGAAGGCTGTAAAACAGCAGGTTGCGAAGCATTCACTTGAGCTGGAACAGTTGTCTGAGCTGGATTAGTCTTTCAAAAACATGAAAAATAAAGAGTTTATGATTATTATTTATAATTGATTAGTGTATGAATATTCTAGGCCCAGTAATAAACTGGTGCTTAATCCATAGCTGCTATACCTGCATTGTGTGTCTGACGTTACTGAAAGAGGCTCCAAATTGCCAACCCTGAATTTTAAGAAGTGGGTTTGAGAATGTTCTGTTACTATTATATTATCAATAGAGTGAATCTGTGTTTTTATTTATTTATATTGCTTTAAATATAAAGAAGAAATGAAGCTTGAATTAAAAAAAACAATTCATCTCAGAGCATCCTCGCACACTCTCCCTCGTACCATACTAATTCAGAGTTACTAATCAACTTGACAGGGTGGTCTAATGGGTTCAAGGAATGATATTAATCCTCAAGACTGCCAGGTCAGTGTACTGCTTTAATTTAAAGAGTAACACTGAGCAAGTCACAACTCTAAAATAATTTGTAAAATAACTAAACTATAGTGCCTTAAAGTGCTAAACTACTTTAAGGTTGTTGTGTGTGTTTAAACTTTGCGATGTGGAAGATAACAAGAAGATTAGGCAAATGCCAAACATACAGTAAAAGAATTCAAAATCTAATCACACTCCCTGGAGGTAAAAGGCAGTAATGCTAAGCACAGTGCCATATCCACTCAAAATACATTAACTCTAATCATTACTTAAATCATAATAAATTCACAAAAAAATGTTCACTTCAGTAAAGTTCCACTTTTACCATATTTACTCTTTTATTTATAACTAACACATAATTTGGCAATAATTGACTTTGTAATAAAAGATTTCTACTCTCCATATTTAAAGTTTAATATGCAATGATGAACTTTGATTAAGAAGAGGACAATTCAGCTAAATTATATTTAGGTTCTAGTAACTTAAATGAAGATGAATTCCATTATTTTAACTGTGTCTTTCTATTTTCCATGGAATCAAAACAATAACACATTTGGATAAACCTTTAATATATTTTTTAATTAGTTAGACCAATTCTTAAAATTAACCTATTTTTGAACAAGAGAAAGAGGTACAAATAGCATTTAGGAAATTGTATATCTGCTGAATCTGCACAACTCTAGGTATGAGGTTAGAAACTCTGATCATGGGTACAGAACAAGGAAAAAAAATTCATACCAAACGCGAATTTTCTGTAAAAGGGTTGAACTCTTCAATTCTATCATTATTGGAGCTGGTTAACTGCGTGACAGAAGGATCCTAAAGCAATGAACAGGAGGAAAAAAAAAAAAAAAGAAATTAGCTTTTCTTCTTGATTATATTCTGGACAAAGTAAAATCAAGTACATTACGACTGTTGCATTAATCTCCAAGTAGAAATCTACACAATCATATAATGATGTTACTTCATGTTATATAAGGAATATTATTTATGGAAATGACACAGTGAAGTAGACTTTAGTCATTCTTCGATATCTACACAGACCATTGGAACTGGCAAAATATTTAAGCATAGATATCAAGTCAAGTATTACAATAAATACACTATAAAACATTATGTCCCTTATACATTATGTTTGAATTGGAGATCTAGTTAGAGCTCTCTTATTCCAGTTTGTTTGGAATTGTGAAAGAGTATCTCTGAAGGGATATAAGCAAACACACAAATGCTGGTGAAACATGTCTTCTTGGTATCTTGTTGTCACTTGAATTTTTTATTATTCAGTTTTATTCTTGAATTAAAGCACATTTGCTTCATTATACCTTTGTGAAAGTGTTTATTTATTATTCAGTAACCAATTGAATGAGATCAAATCTGTCTCTGCCTCTCTCGTGCGTGCACGCACACACACCAATGCATGAAAACGTCATTATTTGAAAAACGCTGTGCCATCTGAACATGAGTTGTCATTTGAACATGTTTTTTTTTTTTCCCAGCTTGCCCATACTCTGCTTTATGGTGCATGGTACCGAGAATGCAGGCAGGCTTCTTCTTTTTGGGTGCATACGCCATCAGCATGGCACTGCCAGATCTAAACACTAACATGGAGAATTGCTTACATACTAAAGTGACTTTAGCTGCAGGTGGAAGTTCACATCCCATTTTATTTATGGTGTCAAGCAGAGTTGTGGTGCGGTGTAGCAGTCTATTAGCTAGCAAAAGTGATGTAAAGAAGTTGTCTGTTGTTATGATTCTGCCTTTGTCCAGAAACAGCTCCATAAGTCTCCGAAAGTTTTCTCCTGTGGGACGACTGGGATCTTTTTATAAATAAGGAGTGGCATTGCATATGTACTTTGTCTCCAAATCTGCCACAATCCAAAACTTTATGCCAAATTTGTCAGGCTTGGCTGAGAAGTATTGCAAGAAAAGACAACGGACCTTGGTTGGAAACAGTTGCTCATCAACAGTAATATGTTGGCCATAGGTTGTAACTCAAAACACAGTTCTCAACAAAACATAGCCAGATGTCCAAGATCACAGCAAATCTGTTGTTTTTCACAGGTTCTGCACAGGTGTCTTTGTTGTCAAAGCACAAATGCCGCATGATACTCTGATAGCGGACATGGGGCATCGAATCTTTGACTGACAGTACAACAAATAGTTCTGAGCAGGCATCAACCAAAGCACCAACTGCTGTCATTGCTGCTCTTGTGAAAAGAATGGAGACAAACGATATCAACTCAGAGAGGGAGAGGCAAGTTTGTTGTGCCACATGAACATCATTGACAGAATAAAAATTAATAAAAAAAATTTTTAAAAGCTAACTTTTACAAGTAGCCAAAATTTACACCGGGTGTTACAATCTCAAATCAAATGCATGTTTTTATTATATTATAGTAATAATAATAATAGCAGCTCACTACTCAAAACAGAAAGAGCTCGGACTCAAACACACAACCTCTTGATTACGAGACAGCAGTTCTTACCTCTGCACAAGCCAAATCAGCTTTCTGTTGATTGATATTTGGGCTTGGGTTTTTACTCATTGACAGCAACATCTAAATTGAATAATTTCTGTTTCTTTGGTTATATTCTTGAATAAAAGCATACTTGTTTTGTTATACCCTTTGTGAAAGTGCTTATTTGATATTTGGACTTTGATCATCACACATTATGTACTTCACGTCAGCATTAGTATAACATGGAATAAATTTCTGTTTTAGTTATGTGTTCAACAATTCTTGCCTCACATTTCCTGTCATCGAACATTTACCCAGATCACTGTAGAAATTGAACACAGACGAAATGTATGTATTCCAAATAATATATTATTTACCTTATATAACTCAAGGCACCTCACTTCCAGATAAACAAACTTGAGCTGGGAGAGCTTTAGCGGTGTTGGTGGGATGAGATAGCAGGCTGCTTGTGCTTATTGACACATTGCAAAACAAAGACGCTGAGGTGCGAAGGAATTTAAAGTGGCCTGGCTTTATGACTTTTTTGTAGGCTTCAGGGATTCTAGTGTTAATGTCACCTTTGTGTTTGCAAAGGCTAGTGTTTTAGGGGTTTTTCAATCGTCAAAGGTAATGAAAACTATAATATACTTCATGTACACAATTATCTATTTTGAGCCAAGAAGACACTTCAGTGTTTAAGCAAGGGAGCTTGTCTATGAAATTTATGGATAAGCCACTGAATACCTAACAATTTCTTATTAGTCCTTTATATTTTTGTGGGTGGTAGTAAGACATTCACAGTTCTTCTGTTAGAACGTTCCAGAGAAGGGTAGATTATGATACCATCAAGCTCACAGTTTAATTTATTTGCAATTTCAGTAAAATTTTATCTGCATTTCTTTACACCCATTTATGAATATGTCTGTTTTCAATTAAAGATGCAAACTGTTAAATGCACTACAGATATGTTTTCGTTCTCAAGATATTCCGGGTTATTAGTTATTTCACAGGTGTATATATATTATGGTGCTCATGCACGGTTCTTCTTTTCTTTGATTTTTTATGTTATCTTAATGATTTTGAAGTCAAAAACTTGGGGATGAGCACAAAATTTATTCAACGTTACACCCTCATACACAATTAA
Organism: Polypterus senegalus; assembly: GCF_016835505.1. Taxonomy (NCBI): domain Eukaryota; kingdom Metazoa; phylum Chordata; class Cladistia; order Polypteriformes; family Polypteridae; genus Polypterus; species Polypterus senegalus. The sequence continues at coordinate 103,245,949 of NC_053165.1, read as the reverse complement.
TGAAATACGAATGTTAGGTCACCAGTTATCTAATAATCATGCCTGAAAGACATGAAGGAATATAACACAATAATTAACAGTATTAAAGTATTTTTATTTTATTTTCTTTTCTTCATTATGTAAAGCACTTTGAGCTACTGTTTGTATGAAAATGTGCTATATAAATAAATGTTGTTGTTGTTGTAAAGTCATCTCAAGAAAAGATTGCTTTATTGTTCAGCTATATCAGTAGTTCTAACTTCAATGCCCCAATGTTTCCAGATCATTTAGATCTTCTCTCTCATTCTTTACCTCTTTTTCATACCCTCTCTTTGTCTCTATGACTAGGCAGAGTTGAAAAGCTGTAATAGTCACTGGAGTATTAATAAAATAACTGAACTTACTTCAAACCTGGTTAGCAGGAACTGCATTTCCTTCCTGTGTTGCTTTCTGAAACTTTGTTACTCCATTATTAGTTTGTGTTTATACAGGTATAATGTATTAACTTATTGTGGTTTGATAATAAATTCTTGACATTTTATGGACCCATAAAATCATTCATTCCATCCATCCATCCATTTTCCAACCCGCTGAATCCAAACACAGGGTCACGGGGGTCTGCTGGAGCCAATCCCAGCCAACACAGGGCACAAGACAGGAACCAATCCTGGGCAGGGTGCCAACCCACCACAGAAATCATTCATTCCTTATGAGTAATTTTGTCCTTCTTTGTGATTCCTTAATATCATCTTGAACTGAAACATATTCATAAATACAAATAAAGAAACACACAAATTTGACTGAAATTACAAATAAATTCAAGCATAGGCCGAGGGTACCATGATCTACCTTTCTCTGGAAAATGTTGACAGAAGAGCCATAAATATCACATCACAAGTTGTAAAACTTTAACCCACCTCACAAATATAAAACAGAAATAAAAAACGGTGAGATGTTCAGTGCCTTATTCATAAACGTGACAGACTGGCTTCCTTGCTGAAATACTCGAGTGTTTTCTGATCTCAACAAATAGTATACTTCATACACACTGATGTGTCTATATGGTTTTCACTGCCTCTGCAGACTAAAAACCCCAGAACACTAGCAAGTGCAAACAAAAAGGTGACATTAAAAGCAAACATCAGGGGAAAAAAAATTAAAAAAAAACAAAAAACATAAAAAAAATAGAATTATTAGGCCGTATGAAGTAGAAAAAGTGAAATAGTATTTTAGGCACATACATGAGTATGCCTTGCAAAGAAGCGTTTGTCCCTGCCTTATATCAACTGTTCTTTTTTCTTTTTGGTTATAGACAAAAACATTTACAGTGCATTTGGTCCTCACTGTAAACTGCAAAATGACACTGCATAGCTGGACTAATTTACAAAGGTTCTTTTCTGAAGTTCCAGTTGCAAGTTTCCAGTAAGCCAATTGTCAGGGTTCATGTCTGAGTCTAAAGAACAGATTAATAAATAGTACTTTTGTAGCAATTTCTAAGTACCTTGACAGTACATTTGCATGTAGATCCCTTCCGAATAATATGTCGTCATCTATACTAATAAAAGGCAAAGCCCTCACTCACTCACTCACTCACTCACTCACTCACTCACTCACTCATCACTAATTCTCCAACTTCCCGTGTAGGTAGAAGGCTGAAATTTGGCAGGCTCATTCCTTACAGCTTACTTACAAAAGTTGGGCAGGTTTCATTTCGAAATTCTACGCCTAATGGTCATAACTGGAAGGTATTTTTCTCCATTAACTGTAATGGAGTTGAGCTGGAATGACGTGGGGGCGGAGTTTCGTGTGACATCATCACGCCTCCAACGTAATCACGTAAACTGACTGTCAACGCAGTGCGTAGAAAACCAGGAAGACCTCCAAAAAGCGTTTAAGAAAACATGCATTATATAATTGAGAAGGCAGCGAAACAATAAGAAGCGAGCGAGTGACATATACTACCATATTCATGAGTGCTGCTACCTCGGAAAGAAAGCAAGGTGTAAACCTAAATTTTAAATTAAGTTCATAGACAGGCTACCGCTGGCGTTTCACATGCCCACAGGTAATGCGGGATACAAGTTTAATTAGAGGACGCAGGATATAAACGAGAGTTTTGATTACTTTGTAACTAAAATTGTAGGTGAAGGGGTGTGCTTATGCAAATTCCGAGAGACTGTGTTTGTGTGGGATTGACAGTTAAGGCGGGTGGGGGAGTCACGTCATCATCACCCCCCCATTTACCTCATTTCGCTCTGAGCTGAGCTCATGCTAACGCCGTCTTCCGAAGCAACTTCGTCAGACTGCCACCAAATACTCACAGAAAAATCCACAAGTTAATACACACGCTGTGTCTAGAGTTTCTCCACACTGAATCCTCCAGGCACTACTTACAAAAGGTTACATTGACAATTGCACAGCTGAGAAGCTTTGATGCATGTGCTCCATAACGCATTAAAAAAATAATGCATTTAATCACAGTTTCAATTCCAACCAAAGGGGAACTTCTGTCAATGCATGATTTGCACAGAGACACAGGAGGTCGTAGAAACAAGAAGGATTTTTATTCAAACACTGCAACACATGCGCTTAAACGTGCTCCATGACAAGTCAGAGATGACAGTTCCGCTAGGAGCAGAGAGAGAGAGATAAAAGCAAGCAATCAATTTTAAATTGACAGGCGCTGCACAAGGCTTTTAAGTTAGCGGAGTATAGCGCAAGGTTTGCATTACGCGTTATAGCGCAAGTGAGAAAGTAATAGTGATGTGTCGTTCGCGAACGAGCCGGCTCTAAGTGCCGATGCTTTCAAGTGAACGAGAGGAGCCGATGTCCGTCGAGCAGAGCGAAACCGGCCGCTCCACATCGGACTAGGATCATACCATTATGTGAAAGAAGGAAAGGGGCAGACGCCGAAGACAGCGAGTGTTGGTACAGGCCAGGTACACAGAGCAACACTGTCGCTCTGTGTACCTGTCGCTGCGACAGACGAGGAGCCAGATTTAAATGCAAGCGCATCGTGAAGAAAAAGAAGAGTAAAGAAATGAGTGAAAGCCGAAAAAGAAGCAGCATCTGGCTGCATTTCAGTGATATTGGAGACTTTAAAGCTAAGTGCAGAATATGAAAATATCCGTTAGAGCAGGGTCAACAACAAACCTGCACAGACATATAAGATCCACCCACCCATCCGTGCAATTGGATTAGACTGTGCCCAACCAAAGGGGAACTTCTGTCAATGCATGATTTCATGGTACACCGATTACATTGATCAGTGCTTCCCAAAACCTCAGTATGTAAAGACGGCGTTGGAATATTTCGAAATATATAATGTAAGCGCTGGAATATATAAAGTCAAATCTTGAATATATAAAGTCAGCGTCGGAATATATTGTCACGCTTGGGTCACAGATTTGCACAGAGACACAGGAGGTCGTAGAAACAAGAAGGATTTTTATTCAAACACTGCAACAAATGCGCTTAAACGTGCTCCATGACAAGTCAGAGATGACAGTTCCGCTAGGAGCAGAGAGAGAGAGATAAAAGCAAAAAAAAAGCTTTTAAGTTAGCGGAGTATCGCGCGAGGTTTGCATTACGCGTTATAGCGCAAGTCAGATAGTAAAGAGCAATGTGAGGGTAGTCTGTGTTTCAGGGGTTCTGGTTTGCCCAGGGGCGTCTGTATCTTCTTGGGTGCGATCAGCCCTCCAGCTCACACCCTCCCCCTCAGCTTTATTCACATTCCCGTGAATCAAGCGACTCTCTGTACCAGGTTCATTTAGTCGTGATAATACGTCTGCGTTGACGTGTTCAGAACCTTTTCGATGTTTTACTGTGAAACGGTAAGGTTGTAAGCCCAGAAACCATCTCATGAGGCGAGAGTTTGTATCTTTCTGTCGGTATAACCATTGAAGTGGACCATGATCAGTTACCAAAGTGAAGTTTCGTCCCCACAAGTAATAACGAAGCCCTCCACCTCACAATATAAAGTAAGCGCTGGAATATATAAACACAAAACTTCAATATATAAAGTCATCGCCGGAATATACAAAGTCAGTGCTGGAATATCCATCCATTTTCCAACCTGTTGAATCCGATCACAGGGTCACGGGATCTGCTGGAGCCAATCCCAGCCAACACTGGGCACAAGGCAGGAACCAATCCTGGGCAGGGCACATGCATCATTTTCAAAACATTAACCGAACAGTGTTTTTAATTAATTTTTCTGAATACGTTTTGTTAACTTACTTGGTTCAGAGTCGTTTCAATCAATATATTTTGACTTTGACTTTATATAATCAGGAATGACTTTATAAATTCGACGCTGACTTTATATATTCAGGTTTTCACTTAATATATTATATTCCAGCGATGACTTTATATATTCAACTTTTGACTTTATATATTCAGATGCCGACTTTATATATTCAGAAAATCAATATATTTGCCTGTTTAGCACCCATAGTATATGTGTGTGTGTATATATGTACACATGACAAAACAATTACGTTGTCAATCATGTTACGTTATTATTAAAATGTTTCCTTTTCTTTTTACTTCTCCTGCCAAGCTGGTATTTTGCTATATATATATATATATATAGAGATATATATATATATATATATATATATATATATATATATATATATATATATATATAGAGATATATATATATATATAGAGATATATATAGAGATATATATAGATATATATATATATAGAGAGATATATATATATATATATAGAGAGAGATATATATATATATATATATAGAGATATATATATATATATATAGAGAGATATATATATATATATATATATATATATATATAGATATAGATATATAGATATATATATATAGATATAGATATATATATATATATAGATATATATATAGAGATATATATATATATAGATATATATATATATAGATATATATATAGAGATATATATATATATATATATATATATATATATATAGATATAGATATATATATATATATATATATAGATATATATAGATATGACAACAACACTCATATCAATGACAAAACAATTACATTAACAATCATGTTACGTTATTTTTAAAATTTTTCCTTTTCTTTTTCATAGTTTCTTTTACACACTACTTCTCCGCTGCGAAGCGCAGGTATTCTGCTAGTGTACTATAAAAGTAACAATGATAGGCAAGAAGGAGGATGATGCCAACTAAACAAGAGTAAAATCAGAAGTTTGGTTCCACTTCAAGCACTGGGTTATTTTACATACATTGTAGTTCACAATATTTTGTACACCTTGTTTTTTCTGTACAATGCTTAAAAACTACCAATGTTTCAATCAGGTTTTATTAAGGCCTACATCAAATCTTTGATATTAGGTTACTGGATTGGATGATTCTGGTATCGATTCAGATTTTTCTACCCTCCACTTTATTAAAAAACTTTTACAATAAGCTCCTGCATAACCTTCATGACCAGACACACTGAAGCCTTATGTTCTATATTAAATTGTTAGTTAAAGTTGTAATGCTATCAGCCATGTATGTTACCTGTTCATTTTCTATCAAAAAAAATATTTTCTATTGGTTTATTTTTCAGTAACCATAAATATGCCAAAATATATACAATTCATGTAAAATACATACTTTTTTGCTAATAAAATATGGAGAAAAAATATTTATCCATAATACATATGGATTTAGTCCTCCCTGCGTGGAGTTTGCATGTTCTCCCCGTGTCTGCGTGGGTTTCCTCCGGGCACTCCGGTTTCCTCCCACAATCCAAAGATATGCAGGTTAGGTGGATTGGCGATTCTAAATTGGCCCTAGTGTGTGCTTGGTGTGTGGGTGTGTTTGTGTGTGTCCTGTGGTGGGTTGGCACCCTGCCCAGGATTGGTTCCTGCCTTGTGCTCTGTGTTGGCTGGGATTGGCTCAAGCAGACCACCGTGACCCTGTATTCGGATTCAGCGGGTTAGAAAATGGATGGTTGGACATATGGATTTAAAGAAAATAAAATGCTTCTCATAATTACAAGCTGTCATATTGTTTAATTTCTTTTGTAACTGATGTACTTAATCTGAAACAAAGCTTAATAAAAAAAAAAAAAAAGGTTTTATATATTTTCTTACACATTGATTCAATTAATTGATACTGGCAGTTAAACACTGCTTAAAAGTAAACACACTTACACTAATGTAGATGTATACACGTATCTCAACAGTATACATATTCAGTCATTATTTGCACTACAGCTTCTTTGCTGTTAAAACATACATTTACTATATTTATACAGATTTTCTTTTCCCAGTGTACCTGCTAGACATTCCTAATTCTTGAAGTGGTTATACAGTTGTGGCCAAAATTATTAGGCCCCCTTATGAAATTAGACAACACTCCTGATTCCAATATGAAAATGACCATTAACAACAAATGTTTGTTTTTTAAAGCGTATCTGTGTCCAGAATAACGAGGTCCACCAATTGTAGTTTGGATATTTTATTGACACACTGAGTGGAAACAAGAAAGGGCAAAAATGAGACATCCAAAATTATTAGCCCCATGCCCATTAACAGTCAATACTGTACTCTTTTTGAGCCACAACTGACAACAATCTATTAGAGTAGGTCTTTACTAGATTAGCACAGGTCTCCTGAGGGATTTTGGTCCATTCCTCCATTGCAAATTGTTCTAGCTGGTCCAAATTGCGTGGTTTCCGAGCATGGACATTCACTTTGAGCACTCGCCACAGATTCTCAATGGGATTGAGGTCTGGGCTCTGTGCGGGCCACTCCAAGATCTTGGTTTTGGTACCCTTGAAAAACTGTTGAACTAATTTTGATGTATGCTTTGGGTCATTGTCTTGTTGGAAGACCCAGCGACGACCTAAGCCTAGACTACGAGCAGATTTCTGCATATTCTCCCTCAGAATGTCAACATAATTTTCTTTTTTCATGATGCCATGCACCCGAACAAGGCTCCCTGTGCCTGAGGCTGCAAAACAGCCCCACAAAATGATGCTCCCACCACCATGTTTAACTGTGGCAACTGTGTTCCTAGGGTTGAAGGTCTGTCCCTTTCTTCGCCAAACATAAGCAACATCCATGTGCCCAAACAGTTCCAGTTTAGTCTCATCAGACCAAAGCACAGACTTCCAAAAATCATCTTTACATTTCAAATGTTCACGGGCAAACCTCAGCCGGGCTGTGATGTGCCGCTCTTTGAGTAAAGGGGTTCTTCTGGGATGATGGCCGTGAAGCCCACCACGGTGAAGAGCCCTCACAACTGTGTTCCTTGAAACATCAACTCCAGAAGAGGTCAGGTCAGCAACAATCATCTTGGCATATGTCCGGGGTTCCTTGCTGACATCTCTGACTATTTTTCTCTCCAGAGTTCTTGAAATCTTGCGCTTACGGCCACGGCCAGGTTTGTTTCTAACAGAATTTGTCTCCTTGTACTTGGCAATGATGCAACGTACAGCAGTTCTAGACACTGTGAATTGCTTGGAAATGGCAGTGTAGCCTTGCCCCTTATCATGAGCCTCTACTATCTTCTTTCTGAGCTCCAGACTGATTTTCTTTGTCTTTGGCATGGTCAGTAACAGTAGTCCCTCTCATGTGTTCAAGAGCCCTGTTCCTTGGGAGTCTTTTTATGCTGATTGAGTGTTGTTAGGAAGCCAATTGATTGCACAGGTGTGGTTTCAAAGCTGATTGGTTAATTAGTGTAGGTGTGTTTTGAAAGCAAACATTAACATGGGGCTAATATTTTTGACCACTCCATTTTTTACTATATTTGATATAATGCAAGACAAAAAATATATTTTATATTACAAAATGTATCAAAAGCTAGTAAATAGCTCTGGTGGATGTTTGATTATATCAAGTTTCATCAACGTTGCAAACTTTGGGAAGAAGTTTAGGAAAATGTTCCATGATTCCAGGGGGGCTAATAATTTTGGCCTCAACTGTATTTATAGATTATAATTTTAATTATGTAGTACGTTTTTTTACCAGAACTTAATACTATATGACACAAAACAACAAATTATAAACAGTGCAAACCTTTAAAAAAGCCACAAATCTATCAAATGCTCATAAGATGTTAATCTTGAAAATATAAAGCTAACATGCTTAACAAATTTACAAATACAGTCAAATGCTGATACAGTGCATCCGGAAAGTATTCACAGCGCATCACTTTTTCCACATTTTGTTATGTTACAGCCTTATTCCAAAATGGATTAAATTCATTTTTTTCCTCAGAATTCTACACACAACACCCCATAATGACAACATGAAAAAGTTTACTTGAGGTTTTTGCAAATTTATTAAAAATAAAAAAACCGAGAAAGCACATGTACATAAGTATTCACAGCCTTTGCCATGAAGCTCCAAATTGAGCTCAGGTGCATCCTGTTTCCCCTGATCATCCTTGAGATGTTTCTGCAGCTTAATTGGAGTCCATCTGTGGTAAATTCAGTTAATTGGACATGATTTGGAAAGGCACACACCTGTCTATATAAGGTCCCACAGTTGACAGTTCATGTCAGAGCACAAACCAAGCATGAAGTCAAAGGAATTGTCTGTAGACCTCCGACACAGGATTGTCTCGAGGCACAAATCTGGGGAAGGTTACAGAAAAATTTCTGCTGCTTTGAAGGTCTCAATGAGCACAGTGGCCTCCATCATCCGTAAGTGGAAGAAGTTTGAAACCACCAGGACTCTTCCTAGAGCTGGCCGGCCATCTAAACTGAGTGATCGGGGGAGAAGGGCCTTAGTCAGGGAGGTGACCAAGAACCTGGCGGTCACTCTGTCAGTGCTCCAGAGGTCCTCTGTGGAGAAAGGAGAACCTTCCAGAAGGCCAACCATCTCTGCAGCAATCCACAAATCAAACATGTATGGTAGAGTGGCCAGATGGAAGCCACTCCTTAGTAAAAGGCACATGGCAGCCCGCCTGGAGTTTCTCAAAAGGCACCTGAAGGACTCTCAGACCATGAAAAACAAAATTCTCTGGTCTGATGAGACAAAGATTGAACTCTGTGGTATGAATGCCAGGCGTCACATTTGGAGGAAACCAGGCACCTCTCATCACCAGGCCAATACCATCCTTACAGTGAAGCATTGGTGGTGGTAGCATCATGCTGTGGGAATTTTTTTCAGCGGCAGAAACTGGGAGACTAGTCAGGATAAAGGGAAAGATGACTGCAGCAATGTACAGAGACATCCTGGATGAAAACCTGCTCCAGAGTGCTCAAGACCTCAGACTGGGGCGACGGTTCATCTTTCAGCAGGACAACGACCCTAAGCACACAGCCAAGATATCAAAGAAATGGCTTCAGGACAACTCTGTGAATGTCCTTGAGTGGCCCAGCCAGAGCCCAGACTTGAATCCTATTGAACATCTCTGGAGAGATCTTAAAATGGCTGCGTACCGACGCTCTCCATCCAATCTGATGGAGCTTGAGAGGTGCTGCAAAGAGGAATGGGCGAAACTGGCCAAGGATAGGTGTGCCAAGCTTGTGGCATCATATTGAAAAAGACTTGAGGCTGTAATTGCTGCTAAAGGTACATCGACAAAGTATTGAGCAAAGGCTGTGAATATTTATGTACATGTGATTTCTCAGTTTTTTTATTTTTAATAAATTTGCAAAAACCTCAAGTAAACTTTTTTCATGTTGTCATTATGGGGTGTTGTGTGTAGAATTCTGAGGAAGAAAAATGAATTTAATCCATTTTGGAATAAGGCTGTAACATAACAAAATGTGGAAAAAGTGATGTGCTGTGAATACTTTCCGGATGCACTGTAAGCTAACAAGCCTGTTTTTTATGAAGCTGTGATTTCAAATTATTCCTTATTTATTCTTTTGCTAATTGATAATATAAGATGCCATACTTAACATAATCTTGCTAACCATCTAGACCTGGACAAGCAATGTTTGCTTGAATTAAAAGGACAAAATAAAAAGATATGAATTCATTAAAGTAACTTTTCTTCCCATTTGTCTAACTGCACAGGATGACTCCTCAGATTCCTTTTTCTCAGTTTATTATGCCCCTTTAATGTAAAGGCTAATATTCTAATCTTCTCTCTTTCTGATGAGGTCTGCCTTACTGCTCTCTGTTCACAGGAAATTCACAGCAAAAAAAGGAGAAGGGTCCAGTTGCACACCCCAACAGCTCTGCGATTCAGCAGCTACGCTGAACTACGAATCAAATTGTGGCTTTAGGTCACATGGTTTGACAGTGAAGCAACTCGGGACGGCCAATCAGATTGTGTCTTTATGTTACAATGTTTAGACTGTAGAGCTCCGCTCAACAGCAAATGAGATTGCATCTTTATGTCACAAGTCAAGACAGTGAGGCGCCACTGGACAGTCAATGAGTCTGTGGCTTTTGTCACGATTTAGGGGGTATGTGCACCTTCCTTGTAAATTCTCAAATTCTGCCTAGAATGTACTTATGTTTCTAGGTTTGGACTTAGTGAAATCTGAGGAAACACACTTCATACGTGGAGAAGCACAGAGGAGAACAGGACAAAAAATAAACAGTTAAGTAAGTGCCTTTTCAATCTGTTCAATAGTCAAAATAAGATTTTAGCAGACAACATTCTTAATAAAATATAATTTTCTAGGTATAACTGTAATGAGAAGGCAACTAAATGTCACTAAGCTAACCACTGTTTGCATTCTAGGAAAGCTAAATACTCGATAGTTCTCATTTATTCTTTTATACTATAGCTTAATTTAAATAAATTACCTTTTTCGATATAATTTAATTTCTGCCTTACTTCTTGTCATTTAAATCATATATTAACCTTTTTTTTGGAAACTGGTGAAGTGCAAACTGGGCATCAAAGAGTTACAAGTAGCAGCAGTATTAGTAGTAGTAGTATTCACAAAGGTCATTATGATTTTCAGTCATACTTAGGCATTTTATTTTGAGTTGCTCTATTTTGTCATCAATGCGGGACAAGTACCAACTGTGACTCAGTGTGCAAAATGCTGCAGTCTTACAACTGCCCATTGGGTCCAATGGGCAAGTACACACCAGGAAACTTTTCGCTATATTTTGAGGAGCACATTAAAAAAGCAGTATTAAACACAAGTTTTTTTTTACCTTAATTTAGAAAATACATTAACTTCTGTGCATAGTGGTATGAACTGTTTTCTTTCTCCAGCTTCTCAAATATGTTTATACAGTTTGGATTGCACAAATAAATCTCACTAGCAATGCAACCTTTGCACAAAGACAATTATTCAATGATGTGATTGTGTTAAAAACATTTAAACTCTCAACATACAAACCCTGATTACCCAAAATCCACCGACTATGGGAAAACCTCAGAAGGAAGTGGTTTACAATTGTTCTGTGCCCTCATTGTTATCTCTACCTTAAGTTAAAAAAAAGTTCATATTCAGAGGAAACATCGCACACATGCAAAATCAGCCATAAATGAGACATGCATTCATGTTGGTATTTGGGCAGCAAGAAAGACCTGGAAGAGATGTTCAATACCTGTCCATGTTCACCAGAAAACATGAGGAGAGTGCCAGAAGACAGTGTGAATTTGAGAACTGTAAAAAGTATCTGCTAGCTGTAAGTAATGGGCTATTTTCCCATCCACTGCGAACATATTTGATCAGTTCAGTACTGCCATTCCAGTGCTGAAGAGGAATGTCTCCATGAATCCACACTGACAGAGATGGTAGTCAACAAATGGTTTGGCTCAGTCTTTGAACCACAACTTAAACACAGCATTAAGTTTGGAAGGTTTTTTTTGTAAGATATAATACCCTTTCAAACACATGGCACTACCCATGTTCAAAACCTCAGATGTCTCATCCTCATAAGTAAATTTCCAAGTCGTACCTGTCTCAAACAGACAAACAGTTGTTCAGAACCAATCCGAAAACAACTAGCAGCCACTCATCCCCATTCCCTCTCCTTTACATGACAGTTGTCCTACCACAAAGGCACAACTGAAATGGAGGGTTAATTATTTTATTCAGAAAAAAAGGATCCATGTAAACCTTCCCAAGGAATTAAAAATACCAAAAGTCTCTGAAGGATTACCCCAGTGAACTCTTACTTTTTGAACCAGGATGCAAACACTGCTCAAACCATCCAAAACTAACAAGAAAATTAAGAATAATGATGGAAAAATGGTGTAATAGAATGTGTGTAGTGATTTTTATCCACATTTCACTTTCAAAATGTCAGTAGAATCCGGTGATTTCCATTAATTCTGATTAAAGGCAAACATTGTTACATCGAGTATCAATACCAAGGTACAAAGCAATGGGTTGCACAACTTCAATGACTACATCATTTTGAGTCTATACCTCAGCATCTACCTCCAACATAGTCTACAGGTGAGTTGGGCTTCTGTCCGTATGCATGCCAGCCTCACAAAGTAAAGAAGGTCAGCTATATTCTATATGAACACGCAGGTCTAAGGCTACGTTCTTAAAGATCCAAGTAAATCAATGTAACATAAGCTAAAGTCATGATGTTAGTGTAAATATGAGGAAGTATATCGATACACCCATTTTTTCAATTTCTTTTCTTTTGTGCAAAAGGATGTGGTTAATATTTCCACAGTTTTAGTTTTCTTCCTTTTTCTTGTCAAATATTTACATTTTCCTTTTCATTCAGTTCACCAATTATAAAATAAAATTGGGCTATTGCAGATATTTTTCAACTTGAATTGCAAACTGCTACCTATCATGATAATGCTTCAGACAAAAGGAAGAAATTATTGAAATTTAGGTTACCAGAAATTCAGTTTTAAACAGTACTTTATATGGATTTGTAGCTTCTTTTATGTTGAGTCTTTGAGATCATAATAATGGTATTAATGTGCTGCTTGTAGCACCATGTATCAATAAGTAGAGTGATCAATACGCTGGAAAAATCCTTAAATGTTTAATTCCCAGCTTATGACAGTGTGTTGCACGAATGCTGTTACTTTGAGGCCCCGACACGCTATGAATATGACTTTTCCTGTGTCAACTAGTGCTACTACCCCTGTTATAATGGGAGAACATAAAAAAGGGGTTTTCAGCATATTAGGTATCTATTTTATAGTTATTCCATTTGTCTATGCATTATATAGTTTCTTATTTATCTATCTGCTATTAATCAGACATGCAAGTAACAATTTTTCTGTGCTGTGTACATGTGACACTATTTTGATGAAATGCCATATGAAAGTGAATTTTCAGTCAAAAACAATTGTCAAAAAGATTTAATATCCTTGATTGTGTAAATGTGAGCATAGTGTTATTGAAATATCTTGTAGTTAATGATTTGAAAGAACCATCCCCAGACTTCAAAGAAGGGAACAACATTGTGGAGTTCTAGGAATCAGTGCAGTTAGAGATGATTGCAAGAGGCTTCACAGAAAGTGAGCCTAATTTTCACCCTTAATATTTCAGGTGTTTTGTTGTACACTTGATACAATAAATTGTATAAACTGGAAATACAACATGCAGTAGAACCAAGTTATGAAAATTGGGTACCTTGGATAGGAAAACACACCAGGAAATTGAACTTTGTGATTAATACAGAGTTTAAAAAACTTTCAAAGGTGCAGTTGTCACTGCTGAGAAAGAATTTAGTTCTTTTCTTATTTTATTGGAGGACAATAATATTCCATATGATCAAGTTAAACTTAACAAAACAAAAGTCAACTCCCACTCAAGAGAAAGACAGGAGAGTCAATAGCATGGGGGAAAAAAAAACAAGGGTTTAATCTTGGATGTGGAGGTGTTTATTGAGGATAGAAAGTTAGATAAGTAAATACTAATAAAAGAGTAGGCCTGGGAAAGTTAACACATTAATTTTTGCGATTAATGTGGTTTGTTTAACACATTAAAAAATATTGTTGCATCCAGGGCCAGCCACAAGGCAAACATATCAGGCAGTGTTTCATAAGAGTGGCATTTTCAAGTATTTTTTTTTTTTTAACATTACGAAACAATAGTACAAATTAGTTAAGTGTGTACCTAAAGAATTACATATAAATCCAGTACCGTATTTATATGTTACCTTTAAAAAATGTATGAAATAATTTTCATTTAAAGGTTTAACTTTTTGTATGACGCATTTCACAATGATATGCCACATGTCAATAGGTAGCACTGGTGTTCATTTTCCAGATTTATACTGTAAATACTGACATAGGTGCAGGGAAGTGTCAGGAAAGGAAGAGGGTTTATAGTAGTACTCAATGCTAGAAAAAAGTTATGAAGGTAAAAATTACATTAATCTTTTTTTTCCATTTCATTTTTCTGTAAGAAGATCAAATCAGTGTTATATCACATAAATGCTAAATAAGTTATCTTTGAGTGGTACTAAAACCAAAACAAGTCTCTAGTACCGCTGTATTTAACTCACCAGTTTGTCAGGTAGCTTACAGTGCAGACTGCCCTAATATAATGACAAAATTCTATGAAAAAGAAGTGTAATGATTATCTCTACCCACTATTCTAGTTTGCAGGAGCTTCACTAATTTATGCAAAGAACGCAACATAACCACCCAAGTAATGCACGGTGTCAGTTTTTAAGTGTGATAGCAGATTTGGGGATCTATTTCTTTTTTTTTTTTTTTTTTATAACTATGCCAGGAGAAAGGGTGTTGGTAGAGTAGTGTTTTCCAACTGCTTTTCTGTGATGGCACACTTTTTGTAACCCAAAAAATCCCAGTGCACACCACTATTCTACTAATCACAAAAGCATTAAATCTATAAATGTGCTTAATTGCCTGAAGAGGCACGTCAATTAAATCACTCTTCAGCTGTGAATTCAAAGTCAACTTATTGTTTCGATTGTTTAATTTTTTCTTTCATATGTCTTTGTCTCATGGGCTATGCCAATTTGATAGTTGGCTTACTTTTCTTAAATGATTCTTTTCAACTTGCCTTTTTAGGAAGGCATTCATATTCAGGTTATACTTTCCCAAGTAGTATTTTGTTAAAAGTTCAGGTTTAAAGTCATTGCTTAAGTTTAAACTATGCCATTAATATATATATATTTTTTTAATTCCTTTGTGTTCATTCTACATTAAATTTATGATTCAGTGTGAATCCACTTTATGATTTATGCATTAATTTCATAATTACATTTTAATGTTAGATGCAATTAATCACAATTAATTTCATACTTTTATGCAATTAATTAATTTTTTTTAAATCGATTCCCAGCCCTAATAAAAAGTGAAAAAATGTTCATGTTCTCTCTATAAACAAGTGTTATTCAGTGACTATGGCCCTTTCACTCTGTTTTCCTGCATTTCTTTTTTTTTTTCCTCTATTCCTTGTTATTATAAATATGCATACCACTCTAGTTATAGCCAGATGTTTGTAAAAGTAAGCTTGAAAAATAAACAGGTAATACAGACAGGTTTTAGAAAATGACTATAATTTAAATTAAAAGAAACCGAAGCATGCCACATTTCTTGACACATTGTACTTTTAAGTTTTATAATGCAGGGGTGCTTAAAAGTGGCACATCTCCAAGATTTCAACCAAAGTATGTAATTATTGTAATTCCAATTTCCTTATGTCTAATTCTAGTTGCTGCTGTGCTTCTTGCTGCATTTGTGTCTAATACTAATTACAGCCTGTACTGCCGAGGAGCAGATTCCATCATTAAAGGTTTTGGGTGAAGTTTTATGGCCAGATACCCTTGCTGATGCTAACACTCTCCATTTATCCAGGCATGGGACCAATACCAATTGGGCAGGTTTGCCCCCATGATGGCAAGGTTTTGAAGGTGTCAGACTGGAGAGGGGGCGCATCATCAGGTATATAGATCCAACAAAGAAATGGGAAGAGTTGAAGTGTAAGAAGATTTTTGATGAACAGAGAGCTACCAGCTAATTACACTATATTTTTCTTCTGAAATGGCTAGCAAGTTATAGTTCAACATTACTCTAGAGTATCCTGTATGCAAAAGAATATTAATTAACTGTGAACTATTACCCATTAAAGAAAAGAAAGAAATTGAGTTATTTCATTTGTGATAATAATATAATTCCTCTAGGAATAAACAGTGTTGTGCAAAAGTATTCAATCCCCTTGAAAGTCATCACAATTTTCTGCATGACATTTATACACATATTTATCCATTAATTTTAGTGTGAAGTCCTATGCTATAACATTACATTTCCAAAGTCAAAATAAAACACTTACTGTAGATATTTAACTGATGAAGAAAAACCTAAAAGTTTTGGTTTGCGTAAGTAAAATTATGTTAAATATGTACAGAAGATGGTTTATTTTGACTTTGGAAATGTACTGTTACAACACAAGAGTACACATTAAAAATACTGAATGGACAAATATGTGTACAAATCTTTTTTCATGCAGAAAATTAAGATAAATACTTCTGCACGTTACTGTACATATATACCATACACAGTCAAACGTACTCAGTCCAATTCAGGGTCACAAATGCCAGAGCCTATCCTTTCAGCACTGGTCTTAAGACAGGAAACAACCCTGAACAGGGTATGAGTTGTTTAGAGGGCCCACTTCGACATGCGCCAACACTCACACAGGGTTCAATGGAGAAAAGCTGACCTACTTAACCTGCACATCATCGGGGAATGTGAGAGAAAAACCAGAGTACAACGCACATCAGCAGGTGGGGAACATGTAAACTTTACACAGATAAAAACTGGGCACAGGAATCAATCCCAGATCACTATGTCTATGAAGTGGTATATTATCTGCTGGTCATATTACATTTTAAAAGGAGGTTAATTACTTGAGAACTGCCATTTCACGTGACAGTAACACTTGGTATTCTTTGAATTTTCATTCTATTATTGAAAATACTCAAGATGGATGAACTAGTGGCTGTCAAAGGATTTGACATTAGGAAGCCTAATTCTGCTTACAAAAGTAAAGGCATTTCAAGACTTGCTAAACAGTCCATACCATTGTATGTTGATAATTTACTTATAAAAATGTCAAAATTCTATTAACATTTTAAATGAAAGAACATTTGTTACATTAAAAGAAACCAGCCCAAATGAATTCAAGTGAGTGTGTTGGTCTCATTTTTGAATTTCTCACATTGAACAACACTTTCAAACTTAACTGGATTAGGCATTTTCTCTCTAATCCAATATCTTGGTGAAAATGTATCTCCAATATTATCTTGAAAACAGGTACACTTAGATTTTTATTATTTGCCAAGTACAATAATAAGATTCTCCAATTTTAATAAATGCTGACCTCTTTGTCACTAATGTTTAAATAAGATTTCTCTTTCAATTTTTATTTCATCTGGAATAACCAAGATACCCTATACAAAATTAGTCTTGATCCATACTAGTTAATGTAAAATATTTTATTAGTCATTCTGCTTTTAAGCTCAACGAGAAGGCTGTATAATTAGTCTGAGTGTTTTCTAGTTGATAATGATTTTTAATCAATAATTGCACTACAGCTTGATTGCTATTTATACAGGTGTGCTATTTGTCTTCTGTGTATCAGCTAGAGATTAGTAATTCTTGAGGTATAACAGTAAACAGTGTTCCCCTTAACCCCTTTTTATATGATAGAGCAGATAAAATCATCCATTAGAAATAGGAAGATTAGTGCCTTCTCTCAGTATAATGTAGCAACTACTCCTTATGTAATTGTCCAATTGGGTTTTCTTGAAAATACAGAATGGACAAATGTTTGGTCTTTATCACAGAAATATTTTACACACAAATTACAGTCAAAGTAAAAAGTATGTGAACCCTTTGGAATTATCTGGTTTACTGCATGAATTGGTCATAAAAAGTGATCTGATCTTCATCTAAGTCATGGTCATAAAAAGTGATCTGATCTTCATCTAAGTCACAGGTACTGGTATACACAATGAGCTTAAGCCAATGATGCACAAAAAATTCTACTCTTTCAGGTCTTTATTTACAAACACATTAAACATTCTCAGTGGTAGTGGAAAAAGTAAGTGAACCTTGGGATTTAATAACTGGTTGTCCCTCCTTTGGCAGCAATGACCTCAACCAGGCGCTTCCTGTAACTGCAGATCAGACCTGCACATCGTGCGGGGGGAATTTTACCCCATTCTTCCCTGCAGAACTGCCTCAACTCTTCCATATTCTTTGGTTGTCTTCTGTGTATGGCTCTCTTCAAGTCATTCCA
This sequence comes from Polypterus senegalus, assembly GCF_016835505.1. NCBI lineage: Eukaryota > Metazoa > Chordata > Cladistia > Polypteriformes > Polypteridae > Polypterus > Polypterus senegalus. The sequence continues at coordinate 103,227,821 of NC_053165.1, read as the reverse complement.
CAGCATCTCAATGGGATTGGATCTGGGATCTGACTGGGCCACTCCAAAAGGCGGAGTTTGTTCTTCTGAAGCCATCGTGCTGTGGATTTGCTGCAATGTTTGGGGTCATTGTCCTGTTGCATCATCCAGCCTCTTTGAAGAATTTGTTGATAAACTTGTGAATTCATTTTCCCCTCAATGATGGCAACCTGTCCAGGCCCTGATGCAGCAAAGCAGGCCCAAATCATGATGTTCCCTCCACCATACTTTCTGTAGGGATGATGTTTTGATATTGATATGCAGTGCCCTTTTTACGCCAAATGAAGTTCTGCTTGTTCCTCCCAAATAGTTCAATTTGGTTTCACCACTCCACAAAACATTTTCCCAGTACCATTGTGGAGTGTCCAAGTGCTCTTTCACAAACTTCAAGCGTTCAGCAATGTTCTTTTTGTGATAGTAGTGGCTTCCTTTCTTGGTGTCCTGCCATGGACTCCTTTTTTGTTCAATGTTTTGCGTATAGTTGACTCATGAACATAGATGTTCTAATGACTTCGTCAAGTCCTTTGCTGTCACTCTAGGGTTCTTCTTTACCTCATTGCTGGCTTTGCGTTGTGCTCTTGGGATCATCTTGGCAGGGCGTCCACTTCTAGGCAGATTTGCCACAATACCAAAATTGTCTCCATTTATAGACAACTTGCCTAACAGTAGACTGATGAATATCTAAAATCCTTGAGATGACTTTGTAACCCTTTTCAGCCTTATGTAGATTAACAATTCTCGATCGCAGCTCTTCAGACAGCTCTTTTGTGCGAGGCATGATTCCCATCTGGATATGCTTCTTGCCAAAAGCTCAAACTGAAACTTTATTGGGTGTTTTATCAATCAAAGTAATTCTAGGCCACACCTCTGAACTCGTTTCATTAAATGGACTCCAGGGGCCGTGCATAGAATTCACACTATAACATGCTTACAGACAAAAGCAGAAATGTGCTTCTTCACAAAAAAATCCAGATGCATAAATCTGTGCGTACGCCAACTTCCACGTTCTTCTGCTACATAAATCCCGGTCAGCGTAAAAAGTAACGCACGTGCACGCGCCTGCTGTCCCGCCCCAACTCCTCTCAGAATGATGCCTCTTTGAATAATAAAATCAATATAAATAGCCCTTAAGCTCAGCCTTCTGTGAAAAGGCAATGGCAAAAGCAAGAGGGGAAAATAGAAGAATTTCATCGAATACCAAGTGGAGGCAAAGAAAAATGTACCATTTGTTGGTTTAAACAACAAAAGGAAGTTGATCGAGTGACATAGCGTGTCGGAGAAACTCAAAAGCTCACGTTCACAAAGTCGCACAGTGCCCAAAATAAAAAAGAAGTTGTCAGATATCAAAGTCGCCGTGAAAAGGCTAGTCGTAGCCCACCGTCTATGTGTCATATGAAAGCTTATTAGGGTACACAGATAAAAAAAAAAGGTACACAGTAGGGAAAAAGCATGAAATGTCAACTTTAATCTCTAAATTTCCACTTTAATCACGCAGTTTATTTTGTCATTAAAGTAGAACATTATAAACTTAATCTTAAAATCGTTTAATTTACTAGTTTCTCAATCTCATCGTAACTAAAGTAGCAAATTAAATGCTTTGTTTTTTATTTGATCTTCTATGTGTGTGAATCACTACGTGCTTACGGGCTTTCTCTTCCTCCGACAGGACACAGAATCCATTACATTCATGATATTACAGCTCTCTGAATAATTAAAATACTGAGATGTATACGTGATATCATTTTCATAATGATACGAGTTAAAGCATGTTATTAAACATGGGAACACAGTGGAGCAGTGATTGTTCATGTCTCACTCAAGATGCTTGTTGCGCCGTGTGCTACCTTCGATTAAATATTTTATTGTAGCAGTACTGTCTCCTTCAATCGTACTAACCTCCAATTCCTGTCCTTACTTTTCTTCTCTAAATACCCAATCGCCACACAATCAGCTCTGTGATAGACGTTAAGCCATCTGTAAGCTTAGAACGCCGATTCTTCAAACCTTTTAAGGAACATCGAAATATCTTCGTAGTACCTTGTGCTATATAAATAAATGTTGTTGTTGTTGTTATCTCTCCTTGGCAGCTACAAACCCCCATCTCTCAATATCTCCTTGGCAGCTACCTGTTTAATTACTCTATCCATCTATCCTTCCAGTGTCGTGTCAGCACCAGCAAGAATACAGCGCGAAGCAGGAACAATCCGTGAACGGAGCGCCAGCGGCTCGCTAGCGCTGAGGCACCGTGTAGTTAAAGTTAAAGTTTTATCTGTATAATATAATAAACGTATTTTGCTGCATTTCATCTTAAAAATGATATTGTCATCATATGTAAATACGAGCTTTATAAAGTGGTGCAGGTTGTGCAATATTATAACTGTAGTGCAAGTTTACAGTGAGGTGATTATACTAATAAGTACAAACAGTTCTACAAGGAGCACTTGATGGACTCATTGAGTGTGTTTAAGAGTTCTTGGGATGAAACGGTTTCTGAACTGCAAGGTCAGTACAGGAAAAGCTCTGAAGCGTTTGTCATTCGAGAGCAGTTCAATAGACAGCATGGCTGAGGCAGCGTGTGCTTGATGCTGTATACCGATAATTCTCTTTCCGATCAGCTGGTGTACAGCTGTGATTCACCCTCAGATACAGTGATATAAATACTCCGAGTGGTGCAGTGAGAGTAATTTGGAAAAAGATGATCCGATGTTGGATCAGAGGTGCAGTGAGAGTAAAAACGCTAAAGCAGTTATGGTATTTGGAATAGTTTGACCACTCTGTGGACCATTATATTGTTACAGGTTAATTACAATCAGACGCATTAAACTAATAAACAATATGCGTTAATTTCAGTGTATTTATAAAGCCACGTCAGGGATGTGGATCTAAAAAAAGAAAGGATAACCACACAGGAACAGTAGCACTGCTTTGACACTGGGTGCCACCAGTCTGCAAAACCGAGCAGAGAACTTGCGTACGAAAGGGTATGAGCTACCGTGGAAATGTGCGTGGCTTTACACCAAGTTTAGGTTTTATACATCTCGAATTGAACGTGGAAACGTTCTTACGCAACATTTTTGTGTGTACGCACCGTTTATACATAAGGCCCCAGGTGTGCTAGATTCTGACTGCAATGAGTTTTTCATTAGCTTAGGGTACACAGTTTGAGTGATTTATTCAATATGGTCCAAAATTCTCTGAAAATCTGTGTATCTTTAGTTATAGGAGACTGCGTTTGCTCATTATTGTGACTGACATGAATATATGACCATGTTTTATATGGGAATTAGACATAAATATAGATAACTCCTAGGGGTTCACATACTTTTTACTCTGACTGCATATCCATATATTGCAAGTACCATGTAGGGCAGACCGGCATTTCAACCAGGATAGAGACAAGAGTTCTTTCCTGAACTGGACACCTTAATGGAAGGACCATTAGACTGAAGATGGACAGCCCATCCAGAACATCCTATAATCTTTGTCCTGGCTGGAATCAATCTTTGTCCTGCCTGAAATCAGTTGGTAATAAATGGATTGGGAGATTATGGATCCAGGAACAGTTCATACCCCCACAGAGAAGTGGCAGTGTACCACAAAGCTGATCTCAATCATGACACCCAGAGGGTTGCATGGGAAGTGGAGTGCAGAAGCACAGCCTTGTCGGGGTGCTTGGGTGCTGCCAGAGGGCACTGTTGGGGGAGAGCAATAGTGGTTTCCACGTGTTCTGGAAGTGCTCCCGACATGTAGTTTGGTGACACCAGAAGCAGTCTAGGGTCTAGCCTGAAAAGGAGCCCACCTCCTCACTTCGGGGAATCAGAGTCATGAGATGACTACTTTGTCAGTTCTGCTTCTCAGCCTGGCAGATAACTCTTTAACTTTGGATCGCAGAGCTGACGGACTACCCTTATTATGTTATTTGTGTCAACATGGACAATGACAACTGGATCCACCGTCGCTCTAGGCAAGAACCTATCAGCTCTTCCAGGGAGGTCTGTCCGCCTATTGTAAATCCTAATCTCAACATCCTTCTCATATACTCTTCTTTCAACTTCCAAGTCTTCAGGCATGGTAAACCCTGTACATTTGCTTTTTCAAGCCTCTGACTTAAAAATATAATACAATTAAGTAATGCTGAGATAAACAGTCATCTCCAGGCATCGCCTTTATATATATATTATTTTTATCATGCCATGATCAACATTCCTTACAAACATAGTTTATTGAGCTCCTTACACTACCAGTTTTATATGTCACCAACTTCTTTTTCTCCTTAAACACGATGTTGCACAAAACCATTTTAAAATCATCACCAAATTTCACAATTCTATCACCTTCCAACATTTTTGGTAAGAATTCTATCATTGCCATTGGATCCAACATGCTTATTAAAGATGCCATCCATTACAACCACCACCATCAACCTATCCAAAAAGTCACCCTTCTCTTATAGTTTATGTTCACCCATTGGGCATATGCCAATACTGTATTAAACAGTAATTTAACAATAATCACCTTAATATGGGGCTGTACTATACCAAATCTTTGTAACTTTGAAAACTCTAAAAATGGCAAACATGTCATTCAAATTGCAAGTGTATGCCTGAGACATCAAAATAAAATGGAAATAATTCTTTTATCACTTTAAGTGTGCCTTAGAAAGGAAAACAGTATTCTTAAGATACATCAGCCATTCTGCACAGTCGCTTTTCTCACTCTTTCCTTCTGGCAAATGATTCAGAGACATTGCCACTTGAAGATACAGGGACAGTTTCAATCCACAGGTCGTAATAATAGACTTTTCAGCAAACAAACAACAAATACTGTAAGAAATACTGCAATATAAAAACACTATGTACTACATATATGTAGGTGTAAAACACACACACTTGCAGAAAGAACACAGACAGCCAGCTCCAAAATTATTGTCACCCCTGGAAAAGAGGAGTAAAAAATGTTGTAAAAAAATATTCAGCTGTTTGTAAACTACCTTAATCTCACACTGAAAAATATTACAAAAATCCAACTTTTAGCTGAAGTAAATTCTGAGAAAAAATAAATTCCTCATCTAGAATTAAATTATTTTAAACAAAACAACACATGTGACAAGTGTTGGCACTTCTAGAAATTCTTTGTGAGAAATTCACAAATTCAGTGTGAGATTAAACTAATTAGCTGAAAGGTGTTGTGTTTACAACCCTTTTAACTCATCTTTACCAGGGTGCCAGTAACTATGGAAGTGACTATACTGTATAAATTGTATGAAAATACGCATGCTACGTATACTTTGCGTGTGTGTTTTTTTGTTATTTGTGTTAGGATTATGGTTCCTTTATTCATTTTTCTAAGGTTTAAGCATTCTTAAATGTATTTTGTCTTACATTTTGAAATACAGGGACTCAAAAAATTTCACTGTTTACGAAGTATTTTTTTTTTTTTTTTTTACACAGTTGAAATTATTTACCATTCAGTTTTGAAATGTACTGAATTCTTTTTCTTTTTTAAAATGGGAGCTGCCATTTGAGCACCGATTGGTAGGACACAATGGTGGGCTGCTAATGGTTATGTAGCTGAAGTTTCATGAAATTACTTTATCAGCGTTACTGTAATTAACAGGGCATAAAGAACACTTTGTCCAAGTCTGTGGACACTTTCTAAAAGTCTAGTGCAATTCTTAGTACTGATTTCTGGCAAACAAACTAACCCTACTGCTTACCTGACCTCAACTTTGATTTTGGCTTTGTCTTGCGTTCCATCTTTGGAACCAATTTAAATGTAAAAAAAAAAAAGTTGAGAAGCAAGAAGTATGTCATGAAAGAATAAAATTGCCTTCAACCTAAAACTGAGACAGAAATACATATGCACAGAGCGACTCTTATACTTTGAAGCTATATGGTTTGCAGCAAATTGAAAACTTAGGAAGAGATTCCATAGGTTAGAACACCCAAACTTTTTTAGGATATATTGATATATTATTTATTACCTACGATGATAAAATGTTTTTCATAACCCTTATCTGCAGCCTTACCATAGTTCCACACGTTGCCCAAATAATCAATTTCCTTGTAGAGGAGGTCTAAGTCAGGGTTAGAAATACACCTCTAAGATAAATTAACAGAAAATGTTTTTAGCAAGCTAAGTAAACGGAGTAAAGAGTTTGGAATGTCACTTCTGAGGTCAGGTGTGAATCAGGTAGGGCTGTGACATGCAAACTGTAAGGTTAACTATGGCTAGCATCAAATGCCTTCGAACTAACAGAAACAGTTACTTTGTTAGATCCTGCAGAAGTCAGTCAAAGCAGCACACAAGGTGGCAGAAATAACATAGTGAACTTTAACCAAAAGAAATGTTAGTTTTGACCTAGTAATCCTGTTCAAAGTCTTCATACATGCCTTTTGTACTGTGCAAATATCTGACCTACAATTAAACGTTTTCAGTAGTAACTGATGCAATTAATTTAATGTAAGAAATCAGTGTAGTTGTCATTTAAATGTAGACAATTTGTCAAAGTGCTTTAAATTCTTATTTTAATATTATACCAGGAATAAGTTAAGGTTGGAATACAGGCACTCTGTACTGGTCTGCTCTAGTACAAACTGCACTTTGATGACAATATCCCTGTGGGAAAACACTATGCCCTAGTTTTTATTGCATGGCCCATTCAATGTATATTTTCGTTTTCTTTTCACGAAGGGTAATATTATCAGTCCTTCCCTTACACTGGTACTGGCTGGGTGTGGTACTGACATGTAATTAAATTACGTCAAAATTTTGATTAAGATATTACTCTTAAAGAACTAAATCGTAAAACGTTGCATGTATAACGGAAGCAAACAGTGACGTTACTACGCGTTAAGAGTTTATAAAAGGAAACCTTCAGCAGTGTGAAAACAACGTAACGATTAAAATATTTACAGATTTGCTCAACACTCTCGCCGGCTCCGAGTTAATAAATCGTAAGCAACATCATATATTAAAATATGTTTTATACTAGCAGTTGTTTTTTTTTTTTTTTACATCGTCAAATACAGCGAAGCAAATTTTGGTGTTAACACGTCAAACAAGTTTTGGGCCGGCCCATTCACCTGAACAACAGACGTAAGCTTCTTCCAGATTGGTAGGACGTCATCAGAAGGAACCGTCGATTGGTCAATACTGCTGTCAATTACAGCGCACCAGAAAAGGAATGCCAACCAGGCACAACCCCCAACTTGCCAAACAGGTTTTAATGGCATCCTAGTGAAATGTTTTAAACTTTAAATAACAATATTTTGCTCTAAAGTAAATTTTTATTATACTGCCCACATACCTGAAATGGGTTGACTTCCACTGGATCCGCAAACGGATTGCTATCGAAGGCCGACATTTCGTATCAACCCTGATTAAGGCTCTGAAGAAAAACAAGTAGCGCCGTACAGGAGACCTGCTGATAACTCCAGACTACTTCCTGGATACTCGCTCTGCTGGGCATGCGCAAGAAGACTCCTGAAGGAGCGTGGCAGTTTTTGTAAAAGAAGTACTGGATAGCAAATTTTGCTACTAGTACTCATTAGTGTATTTGCAAATAGTTTTTTTATATTATTTAGAAAAATCTTTTTAATCAATTATTCCAATATTGTTATGCTTATACAGTATATACTTTGCTGCACCTGTTAAACCTTCGATGGTTACGCCTTACCATGACAACACCTGCGGTCATAAGGAGCGGTCCTGTTTTGAATGCAATGGGGCGTAGGCCTTATTGAACAGGGGCTTTTAAATGCTCACTTGCTCTCTTCTACCTGCATTTGTTCCTTGGGAGGAGGGTAAAAATCATAATTTACTCTGTTATCGTTTACTTTTAATTCGTTAAAGTTAACTCCGGAGTCCCCTGGGTGGAATAAAGTATAATAAAGTGATATCATTATAGTTACGATAACTAGGACAATGTTATATTAAATACTCGTTATCTTATGCCAACACGGCAGGTAAGAGAGCTAACGAGTTCAACCCGGTTAGAAAAATGCAGAATGTTAAACGCAACCTACGGCGAAACAGATTAGAGCTTAACAGGCTGCAATATATTAAATTGTATAATTAAGGAAAGAAATAGTTAATGTATTTCCTTTTCATGTAATATCAATCCATCAGCATGTGTGGCAAACCAAGTTAACCTTTATGTATCTCACTATTATAACAAAAAAATCTTGGGATGAGACGTGACTTTTTGAAGAGACTTTTTGGAATGAAGTCCTGCAAGACTGAGACTTTTAACATGAGATTCTTTCAAGTCATGTCATACTTACAACCTTTTGGGAGCAAGTCCCGCGTGACGGTGACTTTTGCCATTAGATTCTTTCATGTCACGCCCTACTTACAACCATTTTCAATCAAGACAACAGTCATCTAACCTCTCAGTCATGTGTATGTTTTTTTTAGACACACTTCGTGTGCTCCAGTAGTCAAGAAAGGAGGCTGAAGGCAGATTTGTGATGCATGCCTAAAGAGTGGGCCTTTACGGTCTTTGTTCCAACAATTCAAATTACAAAAATATATACGAGCAAATCAAAATTCGGATGATTTCGCAAACTGGCTACTCGACATTGGCAACTTTAAAATTCAAAATCTCCCAATAAAAGAAGACTCATTATGTAGAAATCTTATTGAATAAATGTATCCCAAAGGATTACAGAAGAAATGAGTACACGGGCAATCCTAGCAGCGAGAAACAATGAAGTCAAACGAATAAATGCAAAAATTGTCGATCAGTTAAATTGCAAATTGATTGAATGTGTATCAATAGACTATGCTGAAGCAGTTGGTGGTGATAGTGCGGAAGATGAAAACATCAATTTACAATATCCCATAGAATATCTACAAGCATTAACACCGTCCGGTCTCCCACCAGCTGAATTACTGTTGAAAGAAGGATGTATCATAATGTTTTTGGGTGATTTATTTATGAGTGATGGACAATGCAATGGGACAAGATTAGTTTGTATTAAAAATTGATCGAACATTTCTAACGTAAAATTTTAACAGGCGACAAGAAAGGTGATGGAGTACATATTCCGTGAATAACATTAGACACAAAAGGAGATCTTGATATGCCATTCATATTAAAACGTTTACAGTTTCCCGTGACAATATCTTTTGCTATGATAATTAACAAATCACAGGGACAAACATTCGGAAAAGTTGCTTTATCTATTAGAGAGAAAGAAACAATATTCATTCATGGGCAGTTATATGTTGTGTTGTCACAATGTAAGTCCAAACACAGAATCAAAATTCAATGCGATATTGAAGAAAAGTTAATTCCCAATGTTGTTTTTACTGAAGTTTTAAAGTAAAAGTGAAAATTATGAATTTGTGACAATTCCCATGAAAATAACAATCTTTTTAAATTGTATATCCGGTTAACCAAACCCCGTGGTTGGTGAGCAGGGGGCAGAGCCCCCTAGTATCTAAAAAAATTGAGACAACTTACTTGTAAGATACAGTTCAGATTTTAGACAGCTCATTTCAAAATACTGCGCGTCAAAAACTGTAAGTCACTTTAAATTTTAAGATATCTGTGGTTTAATACATTTTAAGAAATCTCAAATACATTTGTAATTTTCTAAAAATAAAATTCAGAGAATTTCAGCTTACTTAAAATACATACTTTGAAATCTAAAATTGAGCTTATGTGCGCTTTAAGATACCTGAAATTCTTTATGAAATAATCTCAAAATCACTCTGTGTTAAAATTTCCAGTTCTTACATGTGGTCTCACTTACTATTATAAGATTTACAGTAAATTACTGTTTACTTGTACTTCAGTACTGGAGGCATTTAATTTATTGCCCAGTTGGATACTTTTACTATTTAATGAACAGTTTTCCTAAAGTAGCTGCTGTCCAATATGAAATATTTGTCAGCAGCAGGCCCTGACGGCTACCCTGCAGAGTTTTACAAGAAATTCTCCGCTCAGCTAGCTCCCCTCCTATTAGCAACATTTACAGAAGCCAGAGATAACCAATTTCTTCCACAAACCTTTTGCCAAGCATTAATCACTGTCTTTCCAAAACAAAATAAGGACTTATTACAATGTGCATCATACAGACCAATTTCACTTCTGAATAACGACGTTAAAATACTCTCTAAAATCATAGCTAGAAGGATGGAGAAAGTGCTCCCCTCGGTAATATCACAAGACCAAACTGGATTTATTAGGGGCCGACACTTATCTTCAAATCTTCGACGCCTGTTTAATGTAATATACTCACCAACTAAATCAAACACCCCAGAAATATTATTATCATTGGATGCAGAAAAAGCATTCGACATGATTGAATGGAAATACCTTTTTACTATTTTGGTGAAATATTTGTAAGCCACTTGTGTAGCCCTGCACTGAATTCCATAAGGGATGAAGCTGACAGGTTACTCATGCTGTTTCTGTTTCATCCTTTAGAATGGAGGAATGGTACCCGGAAGAAGACTGGCATAATTTCTGTTCTGCCTCTGCCCTTTCCGGTAAGGAAAAATAAAAAGCCCATGATATACAGTAGAACATGGTTGTCATTTGACCAACCGACTTTATGGAGAGTAGACAACCTTCCTACAGCTGTCTTTTTTTACTTGGTGGCAACTTGCACCTGCTATCACTATTACTTCCAAACAGCTTTTTTGTATTTTTCATTTCCATTTACTGCAAGTGGGGTCTCCCAACTGGAGTGTGGAAATGTGCCTCTTGTTCTTCAATTTTACAGTGCCTAAATCCATTTACTATGTAATGGTTGCCACTCTTAAAAATATACATTACAAAAAAGCAATAAATATGTACATATTTTGTAGATGTATGTAAAAACATAATTTATTCAAATATGCAAGCAAGAAGGTATACAAAAAGTAAATAATTCTTAATGAAAAACTCATGATTATACATATTGCAATATATTAAATCTATATATTTGTACATAATTAAACTACAGTGGCATGGTAGGAAAGAGGTTAGCTTTACTGCCTCACAGCTCCAGAAAACTGGATTTGGGTGCCAGCCCAGACACTTTCTGTGTGAACGTTTTTATATTTTCTCCATGTCTGGATATTTTTAGGTACTTCAACTGTTATTTCACGTCGCAGAGATGTGGTTGTTGTTTAACAACTTGGAATCAGTGAGCCACAAGCACCTTTCTAAATAGTGAACACCATCTTAGGGTGCAGTATTAATACACATTCAAAGCTTTTTGATTTCTCAAAAACTTCCTTTTCTAAATATTTTGTAGTTTGAAAAGTGTTAGGGTTTGGGCAAAGTTGGTTACGATTTGTGCCTGTGTGTGTGTATGTATATATATATATATATATATATATATATATATATATATATATATATATATATATATATATATATATATATATATATACTGTATATATATATACACCTTAAGGACATGATAAGAGCTGCAGTGGTGCGAGTCAGCCCTGCTGTGTCCTATGAGTGCCACCAGGGGGTGCATCAGGAATTCACAGTCCCTGTTTTTCTGGACTTCTGTTGCTAAAAATCTGTGCTGCCTGCACTTATTGTTATGACACTGTCCAATCCATACTTCTTATTCTATGAGTCCCCATTTGATTTGCATTGCACATGCATTCTCTGCTTACTAAAAATTACTTTTTACAACACTGTCCAATTTGTACTGTGCATGGGTATTGTTTTACAACACACAAAAAAGTTACAGCAGGATTTGCATTGCTCATGTTCATCATTTTCGACTTGGCATTGTGTTTGGCAGCATTAGCAAATAGAATTTCTGCCATTTAAGTAAAAAGATGAAAGAAGAAGAAAGCCAAAAAGAAGAGCATATTGAATTTCACTCTGTCAAGAAGAATATTTTTCGCTTCTTCAAAAGATGAAAACATTTCAGTTTTACAGCAACTTGAAAAATTTTATGGGAAGAAATTAACAAAAATGTAACAATCGGAGAGCGAAATGAAATACGACGTGTGTCAGTGAAGTTAATGATTAAAGGTGTGACAACTAGGCAGTTTATTATTATTATTGTGTTTTTCAGTTTTTGAGAGTATATAATGTAATATAATTTAGATATACTGTATCTAGGATGGGGGCGGCACGGTGACACAGTGGGCAACGCTGCTGCCACGCAGTTAGGAGACTCGGGTTCGCTTCCCGGGTCCTCCCTGCGTGGAGTTTGCATGTTCTCCCCGTGTCTGTGTGGGTTTCCTCCGAGTACTCCGGTTTCCTCCCACAGTCTAAAGACATGCAGGTTTGGTGCATTGGCGATTCTAAATTGTCCCTAGTGTGTGCTTGGTGTGTGGGTGTGTGCGCGCCCTGCGGTGGGCCTGCCCGGGGTTTGTTTCCTGCCTTCCGCCCTTGGCTCCAGCAGACCCCCGTGACCCTATAGTTAGTATATAGCGGGTTGGATAATGGATGGATGTATCTAGGATGACCTAACATCCATTTTTATGCATTGTGTCTCATTTAATGACAGGATTTACCGTTTTAAACAAGCTGGTCATTTCAGTGAACGTACAATAATGGTTTTGAAATATGCCAAACATTTTATAGAATATATGTTATTTAAAAAAGCTCCCAATGTGGACTTTCTTGTTATTTGCTGACCCATACTTGTTATGTCTCCTTTTGGGTCTATGAAAATCTGAGCTTCCTAGATTTATCCCAAATCAGGTGTCTAAATTAATATCGAGTAGCGAAAACTAAAAATATTCTAAAGAATTAAGTGCTGCTAAAAAGATTTATATTTACTTTTTAAATGTAGATTTAGTGTAACATTTTAGTGTAGCTAAATAACTTCTTGTGACCTACAGTTGTGTGTGTTTTTTTTTTAAATGAAGACCCCACCATGCCGCCACCGTCTACAGTGTTGAAAAAGAGAAAGATAGCAGAAAAACATAATTTATAGATGAAATGTAACCGTCATAATCCAGTGACATAAAGTTTTAAGAGTAATGACTGAATATATCATTTTCATTTCATGACAGACCACCAACTCATTTACACTGGGCCAAACTGACAGCACTTACCATCTGGTTGTTATGAGACATTTGTCCTAATGGAGTGTCATGACAGTCCTGGAAGTGGCAACCATCATGGTGTGAGGGACATCAGAGACTGAGTTATGGCTGGCTACGTATGGCCAACTCTTATGAAAAATGTGGTTAACTTGGTACATTTTTAATATACACAAGTGTGTATCTTGAGTCACATTTAATGATTTTGCTTCAGGATGTGGTTTAGCATGACTTGTGCTAAGAAACAGAGTAATTAGCCCATATTAATGTTGGTCATATGTTCTTGAAAGTCCCCTAGTGCTGAGATGTAATTACCAGACATTTATACAATTTCCTTAAAGTATTTGTTTATGTACTTGTATTCTTCTTTTGAGGACTTGTGCAGTTTGTTCTTTGTTCTTAAAACGATGCCTAGTTTTACAAGCCTCCCACAAACCCTTAGTACCTGAAGAAGGAGCAAAATCGTAGGTAATTGTCTGTATTCATTTTTTTTTCTAGTAATCCAAAGAGTACTCCATGGGATCCTCTCTTCTTTCTTGCCAAAAGACAAGTGAAGTAATAATTACAATGACACCCTCAAAATGTTTGTTTTCAAAGTAAGGTTGCACCATAGCAAGACCCAGTCATCAATAGCCCTGTTTTATTGTGCTAAGGTAAGCAGTTGGTAAGGAAGATTTTCCTTCGTGAAGTGTATGTTTTTTCTATTTTCCTTATCTTGTTTTCCTTGCTGTCCTCCCCTTTGTCTTTGTGAGTTGCTAAAATTATTTCCAAGTTTATATTACCATATTGCACTTCTCTTGTAGCTTCACAAGAAGTTAAATTCTTTCTTATGAATAAAGTAAGTATATGATGCAAAATTTCATTCAGCTTGTATCTCTTATTTTAAGGTGAGATGGTTTGACTTTGTGTTGAATAAATGGTTGCTCATGGAGTCCCGAATGAGGCACATTACCTGCATCGTGAGAGAGCATCAGTTACGGCACTACAGCAATGTGGTGCGATTCCCAGAGTGTGATCCAGCACGCAGGATCCTCATTGTTAAGAACCCGAGTGACTGGACCAGGCCAAGAGGGTGCCCATGTAACACTTGGCTGTGGCAGATAGAGGGTCATTTTCTGATAGTGGAATTGGACTGTGTGTCTGCCTGGGGAGTTGCCAACCAGGATCCCAAGCTGGTCCGTTGTGTGGTGGGTGGCACGCTGTACCAGTGCATGCTTCCCAACCTAACCTGACCTGTTCTGTTATCACCACTGCCAGGTGACATCAAGACCATGGCACTAGTCTTACATTCATCAAGGTAATGCTGGCTACAGATTTGTGATATAAAATCAAATGAGGGTAATAATTCAATAGCAAATATTTTCTCATTTGGGAGGTGGTAAACCTGGATGTCTTTGGCCCACTACATGAAACTGGAAGAAAAAATAAGTATCTGTTGACCATGAAATACCTCTACATAAAGTGGATCATTTCTAAACCTCTCCAGTCTAAGTCTGTGAGTCAAGTGTCTGATGCCATTATAAAGAAGATGTACACATTGGGCATGGTTAGGAAGATCATTACTGACCAAGGCAAAGAGTTTGTCAGTGAGGTCCTATTGAAATGAATTCTTTTTATTTCTTAACTTGCTTTATCTACAGCTAAACGAGAAAATCTTTGAAGTCCTTTAAATAAAGCTTCTATTCTCCAGTGCTTACATCTATCTATCTATCTATCTATCTATCTATCTATCTATCTATCTATCTATCTATCTATCTATCTATCTATCTATCTATCTATCATATAGTGTTCTTCTGGTCTATCTATCTATCTATCTATCTATCTATCTATCTATCTATCTATCTATCTATCTATCATATAGTGTTCTTCTGGTCTATCTATCTATCTATCTATCTATCTATCTATCTATCTATCATATAGTGTTCTTCTGGTCTATCTATCTATCTATCTATCTATCTATCTATCTATCTATCTATCTATCTATCTATCTATCTATCTATCTTACCTCAAAAATCTCAGATGGTATTTGTCATGTAGCAAAGGGTAGCTCTGCCATAGCATATAGAACTATCTACTTTCTTACTACATCCTAGATGTGGAAGGAGTGGGATCAAATTGTGATCAGGGTTATAAAAGCCTAATGATAAAATAATATTTTTGTATTGAAATTAGTTACATGAAACAAGCTGTAAAACTGCATGACTATAAGTCATTAACAGAAACAAATCATTTCAATATAAAGTCATAAAAGTCTCAGCGTTAAGCCGTCAGGGTTTTCATTAGAAATATATAATAATTTTCTTCATGAGATAGAAGAACATAATAAACAAAAATAGTTGTATCAGATATTTTAAATATTAAAATGTGTGTTTCAATTTCAATGTTTAAGTCTACGTATTCTCAATTGAAATGGATATTTGTCATTTTTCACCCTCTGGCAGGGGTTCATAGAGGGCTACATTCCTAGTAAAGGATCAAAATTCATAATAAACAATCAAAATCCCTCACCTTGAAAGAGTCTAAAATGAAACCTTACATACTTATGTTCAAAATTTGTCATTTTTAACCTTCTGTGAGTATCTCTTAGAGAGCTAGGACCACCGCTAAATAATAAAATGCCAAAAATATCATGTTCATAATCAGCAAACACAGAACAGTATTAAAACGACACTCCACTGGCCTATGTTACTTATCCATACTTTTTGGATATTTTGTGAAAACTTTGACCCTTTGTATACCATTAGGTGAACCGCTGGGGTTGGTTGATATGACATGCACAATTTCTGATCATTTTTTTGAAGCCATCCATTGGTTTATTCTTTATCACAAGTGTGTAATTTAATGCACAAAATGTGGTCAAAAATGGCCTAAAAATAAGTGCTTTAAGGTGTAAAGCACCAAAAATATGAGATAGCCCCAAAAAGCTTGACATCTTGCATAACTAGACATTAAGAGTGCATAGAATGATACATCATATGTGGGGTTTTTCTCATACCGGTAAGTAAGGAGTTGCTGGACAAAGTAAACCTGGTGATTTCAAAGCATTTATAAGTAATTCTTATGATCACAATAATTTATGTTAGAACTGAGATATGGTCATTTGACAATGGAAGAGACAAACGCAAAGAACTCAATTTAACCGCATTCTGGGAGAACATAAACTTTGGGGGTCCAATGTAGGTTACGCACTTGTAGACATTCTAGAATATTATAAATATTGTATATGCTTAAAATTATTAAAAAAAATAAAGTATGTATTCATGTATGAATTCATGGTGTTCAAATAACATACTGTACTTCCTTAAGAAATTACTAGGAAACTTTTAGGAAACCTTGGACTGGCAAATAATCTTCCCTTGACCAAATTTCTTATTTCTTCTAAGGATGTCAAAGCACATGACAAAACTCCCTCCTATAAATATTTCATCACTTCTTCTACTAATTTTATTTTCATGTTGCTTACCTCGTGCAACAGAAAGGCAAGGAATCATTTAAGCAATATTAACTAGGCTGGAGTCAGTTTGTTGGCACGGTTACATAAACGGATACGTTCCTAAAAACAACACTATGCAATCTGAGAATTTCTACACTTGGAATTTGAGCACCCGATATTACACAGAGGACTTTTTTATGTTTACCTTTAGGAATAATCGGAGCGATGTGGCCTTTCACTTAAAGTTGTAAAAAATGAGAAACAGACTGCAAATGGAAAAATGGATAAGGATTTTTACTTGGTTGTACATGTACTTACACGAATCAATCTCCTTATAATGTCTTGCAATTTGGATGATTTGAAAATGACACCAATATTACTGACGAGAAATGTAAGGGTCCGCTAAACTTGCTTTCCTGGACGGATATTACAGAGTTTGCCTTCATATATAGTCCGCATAGATTCAGTTTATAAACGATTACGGCTGTGAGGCGTAAAGATTGTCTGTCACTATGTATGTTTGTGACACAACTCGCAACACTCTTTAAATAGTCATGACCAGTAGTGGGCAATAGAAGATATATTTGCATTTATTAAAGTAAGGCAGAAAATCGAAGGAGAAATGTGATTGGCTGGTTTAAGCGACGTCATGTTACGTCAACGAATCCTTATGGGGGAGGGTGCTTCGCCAACAGCTGCCATGGAGGAAGTACGAGGTCAGAAAAATCCTTTTTGGACTATATCTCAAGCACAGTAAAAAAAAAAATAAGGCTAAATATACGAAGTAAACAATTGTTATGTAAATGTCACCGAATAACGTAATATTAAAATAATAACAATTAATTGAATATGAGGATATCCCGAACTAAATTTGCGAGCAGCCCATTCAGTGTCAGATTACTTATTGAACAGCCGTAGCGTCGGCATTGATTGTCTTTCTTCCTCTATAACCTTCGTATTTAGCTTTATACACACACATTAACACGTAAGATTCACTTGGCTTGTGTTGTTGTCGTCGTCGTGTGACGTCAGGCCGAGTGACAGATGCCCACGCTGCCTTGTTTGAAATGTACGAAGTGTATTCGAGAATAGAACCATGAAATAACTGCTGGCCCATTCATGAGATGCTACCGGAAAAGCGCGTTTCTAGTGATCTCTCGCTGTATCCTGACAATACAGCTGACTTGGTTCAGTGACCGCGACTGCGACTGCAGAATTGCGTTCGCTATCCGCTGGGAGATAATAAGCATCCTGGTGAGCAAATGAAACGTCCACAAGGTGGCAGTAATGTATTATTTTTCTTTTGGTATTGTAGGTACAGTATTCTCTAAAATTAACTACTGTTAATAATAACGCACCATTTAAGTCATTTACGCATGAGCTGTATTTGAAAAAACATTGCACTGTTTTTAGCTTTTAGTAGGATGTCACTGGCTGTAGTTTTCACCAGGCACTATTACAGAGAATGAAGGTGTAATTGCAGCATGTCTGCTGGAAACGGAACGCAGATTTTCCATCATGCATTTTTTCAGTATTGTTTAGGTGATTTGAAGGTACTCGTGTGTTATAACCCCGCCACATGGCGCTTCTCCATTGTGCGAATTCGTCAATGGCGATGACCCTCTTGATGTTATACTTAACGACATTAGAAACTTCGCGACAGAAGTAATGTTTCAAAATTAATAACAAATTAAATGCTACATATTCTTGTTTTTCTTTTGTAAATATACGAATGTAAAAAATGCTGAAGTTTTTCTCTTGCATGTGGCGGGGTTATAACACGCGAGTACGGATTTTATAAAATGCAGTTATTATAAAGTTGTTACAAAGCAAAGTTAAGAGCTCTTAAATATGCAGTTAGCATATTCTCCCTATTTGTATGAGTTTGTATTCTGGTACTCTGATTTTCATCTCACGTGCTTAAGGACCTGCATGTTAGATTCATTGGCGGGGTCCCTCTGGCCTCTTTTGTGTGCGTGGGATTAAGAATATTATGTTAAAAATATTTGATATGTTATTACAAATGAACAGTATTTTAAATAAGTATGCATTATGTATGTATAATGGGTGGCACGGTGGCACTGTGGAGAGCGCTGCTGCCTCGCAGATAGGAGACCCGGGTTCGCTTTTGCCCACACCTTGCCATTTCTTGTTACCACTTGCCTGCATAGCTAAGACCAAACTTTTGTAAACATTGGCTCTTCACAATACACTGATTTACTAATAAACAGTACCTGGTTTGGAGCACCTGATGTACCCTGTAATCAGTTTGAAGTGTTAGAGTTGCACTAAGCTTTTCTAACTCAGGAAATTTTATTTCCATCAATTTGTGATAAATGATACATTGTCTCAAAATACACTGCCGTTAGAGTAAGTCATCTATAATCTATTTATATCTTTGACGTGGGGTGGTGCAGTGGTAGCGCTGCTGCCTCGCAGTTAGGAGACCCGGGTTCGCGAGTTTGCATGTTCTCCCCGTGTCTACATGGGTTTCCTCCCACATTCCAAAGACATGCAGGTTAGGTGCATTGGCGATTCTAAATTGTCCCGTGTGTGTGCGCGCCCTGTGGTGGGCTGGCGCCCTGTTTCGGCTGGGATTGGCTCCAGCGGACCCCGACCCTGTAGTTAGGATATAGCGGGTTGGATAATGGATGGATGGATTATGTATGTATATAAGTAAGTACA
Source organism: Polypterus senegalus (assembly GCF_016835505.1). Taxonomy (NCBI): domain Eukaryota; kingdom Metazoa; phylum Chordata; class Cladistia; order Polypteriformes; family Polypteridae; genus Polypterus; species Polypterus senegalus. The sequence goes on along the minus strand of NC_053165.1, from coordinate 103,208,668 downwards.
TATTATAATACACGTATAATGTATAATATTTAGTACTTTCAATATATTGAACATCCTATTACAGATTTAATGAGATTTTTTTTTGTTTTTATAGTATTTCCTTTGTCATGCGTGGTGCAGAATTATGCCTGGGGAAAGGTGGGTCTGGAGAGTGAAGTAGCCAAGCTTCTTGTTAGTGGACATTCATCAACTGTGATTGAAGAGGGAAAACCTTATGCAGAGGTAAATATTAATATCATACATTGATTTAAGTTTCATTCTTTGTTTGTTTGTTTGGTATTTTACATTTTCACTCCTCTGTACTTTCAGCAAAGATATTGTTATATTCCTCATGTTTAATCGAGTCAGTGTTGACTCCAGTTTTGTTCAGTTTGAATATATTAGTAAAGTGGACTTCAACACTTTGTATTATAAAGCACACTAAAAACTCATTACAATATACAGCTTTCATAAGTGAAGGAATGGTGTGGTTTTTTTTTTTTCAGTTGTGGATGGGTGCTCATCCCAAAGGTGATGCACTTATCAAGGACAACAGAATTTCTCAGAAGTCCCTTGGGCAGTGGATCACTGATCATCCTAGTCAGCTTGGAATAAAAGTGAAGGATACCTTTCATGGCCAGCTTCCTTTTCTGTTTAAGGTGTTATCTGTCAAAATTGCTCTTTCTATTCAGGCTCATCCAGATAAAGTAAGCAGACCTTACGTTAAATTATGAAGTATTACCATCTAAATACAATATTATACAATCCAGCACATGTCAGAATGGTGCCAGTTTTCCGTTCAAGCACCCTCTGTGTGACGTTTGCATGTTCTTCCTTGATTAGTTTTGGTTTTTCTCCAGCCTTTCAAAGATGTACATCTAATGCAAATTGGTGATTGTAGATTGGTATTGTGTGTTTTAATGTGGGCGTGTAAATGTGCTATGTGATGAACCGATGGCTTATTCAAGACTGGTGCTAGCCTTGTGCCTGATGCTGCAAGGAGCAACTGTTATTGAGTGAATAGTAAAAATTGATGGATGATTCTTTATGCGTTGTAATTATTAATATATGTTAATGCTTCCTGAGATCTCTAACTGCATGGCTAATATTCTAAATAAATAAAAAAAAAAACTCCAAGGTAATTTAGTCCCTATCAGCTATACAGTATAAAGAAAAGCAGCATGAAATATAAACAAAACACTTACTGTGACCTATATTAAAGTTACTATCTTTTTGTCATTTTATAGGTTTGCATATGTGAACGTACTCATTAGAGTACACATTTAACAACTCTTTAATAACTAAACTTTTTTTTAATAGTTAATACTATACAAAATGTTGTTCAATGATAATTGTCTTGTGTTTTTCACAATTGTTTTTCATATATCTTTCAACTGTTTGCTTGTATCCTTTGCATTGCATTTTCTTTTTTATCATCTTCCATCGTCTTTGTAATTTAAATTTGTCAAAGAATAACACTGATGTTTGCATTTTGGCAGAGAAATGAAACGTTTTTGGTGGTATGTTTCACTTATAATTGGTTCATCTCAAAATGTTTCTCTATTATTCCCTTTTAAGCTCAGGTCAGGTTGGGCTCATGTACTGGTACAGCACATTGCCACACCCGCCACACGACAAAATAACTAGAAATCCTTGTTGGCAACTCCCCATGAAGACATGCAGTTCAGTCCCACCCTCCAGAAGTGACCCTCTGTCTGCCACAGCCAGGTGTTATGTGGGCATCCCCTTGGCCTGGTCCAGCCGCTCGGGTCCTCAACAATGACGATCCTGTGAGCAGGATCACCCTCAGGGAATCGAGCCAAATGGCCATAGTGCTGTAACTGACGCTCCCTCACAATGCAGGTAATGTGCCTCATTTGGGACTCCATGAGCAACCTCTCATTTGACACAAAGTCAAACCAAGGATTCTCCAAAGAGACACAGTACCAAAGAAGTCCAGTCTTCATCTCGGGTCATTAGATAGCATTCATGTGTTGCAACCAAATAGCAAGACAGGAAGCACCAGGACCCTGAAGCCTTAGACCTTTGTCCTTTTGCATAGATATCAGAAGCACCACACACCCCTTTCCAGCGACCTCATGATCCCCAATGCTCTCACAATCCATCTACTGACTTCATAGGAAGAGTCACCAGAGACGTGAATGTCAATGTCGAGGTAAATAAACCTCTCAACAAGGTTGACACTCTATCCATAGACAGACACACTGCTGGTGGCTGTGCCTAAGAAGTCATTAAAGGCCTGGATCTTGGTTTTTATCTAGGAAACTCGCAAGCCCAGACACTCTGACTCCTTGCTCAGTCTCTCGAGAGTCTCCATTGACTCTGAGAAGATCACAGAATTGTCTGCAAAGTCAAGATCAGTGAATCTTTCTTCACCAGCAGATGCCCCATAGAAGCTGCACCCCACTTCTTTGCCCAACACCCAGTCCATGCAAGCATTGAACAGAGTAGGAGCAAGAACACACCCCTGACAAACCCCAGAATCAACTAGGACACACGCAGAGTTTCTGCCTCTACTCTGTACAGCATTTACAGTACCAGTGTACAGCATAACCATGATATCCAGTAACCTTGAGAAGATCCCGTCAAGTCTCCAGATGTCCCACAGGACAGCTCGATCAACTGAGTCGAACGCTTTACGAAAATCAACAAAGGTTGCAAAGACACTTCTGCCGATATTTGGGTTGGCACTCCACGAGAACCCTCAGTGCCAGGATGCGATTGATGGTAGACTTCTTAGGCGTAAAACCAGTGTAGGATACGGCTCTGACACAGACAAGCAGACACCAATGTTTTATCACCCAACACATGTTTATTATACATAATTCTATATACAAGTGCACACACAACTCGGTACTCCTGTACCAATCACCCTTCAAGTCCAGGCCTCTATCCAATGCCTCTCTCTTCAGGCCCACCTCCACTCCTCTCCTTCGAGCTCTGTCCTTCTTCCACCCGACTCCAGCCATCGAATGGAGGGAGGCGGCCCCCTTTTATATTCACCCGGACATGCTCCGGGTACCTCCCGATGAACTTTTGCCGGCATTCCCTGGTGTGGTGGAAGTGCTGGCTGTGCATCTAGAAGCACTCCGGGTGTCCCTGGTCTTCTTCTCCCCAGCACTTCCAGGTGTGGTGGAAGTGCTGAGGGCCAGGCATCTGACCACGGGCCCCTATAGGGTTGAGTTTCCATGCTCCTTTCCCATGGTCCCCAAAGCCACCAGGGTGGTCACCCCCTCGTGGTCTGGAGGAGGCGTAATCCCTCCTCCGGTCCTTCCAGGTGTCCAGGTTGGGTACCACCCCCAGCCGCTCGCCACACCAGACTGTTCCGGATGCTGGTAGGTGAGCAAGTGATCACGGATCCTATTGAGGACGATCCTAGCAAGGACCTTACCTGGCACCAAGAGCAGTGTTATCCCCCTGTAGTTGCCGCAATCCAGGCGATAACCCTCCCCTTTCCAAATATGGGATGATAAGTCCTGTTTTCCAGTCAGTTGGGTGACGCCAGTCTCCCAAATGGAAGCAAAGATTGCTTGCAATGCCAGGAGGACAGCCTTACCACCAGCTTGGAGATGTTGACCCCGGATACCACAGATCCCTGCAGCCTTCCCTACCATCAGCTGGTTCACGACTTGTGAAGTCTTAGTCAGGAGAACAGCCTTACCACCAGCGTTTTTAGACTGATTATAATTTCACTGTAGGTGTATTGCAGATTCAGTTCACCTTGGTAGCATCCATCGTACGTTTACCAGCTGTGTCAACAAGAGAAAAATAAAACATGACAGAATAAGACATATTTATTTGTTGCCTTGCAGATTGAGATTGCCCTTGGTACAGAGAAAAGTATTGAGTAAGAAGAACACAGTATTGATACATCAAGCAGAAGAGTACTTAATCATGGTTAATTTGGAATGTAAATGTTGAAATGCAATGTTTTATTGCTGTTTCATATTAAACAGATGGGGACATCAATGTATTGTGTGCACATGACCTTGTACTAATTAAAATTAGATTTTTTAATGATTGATAGCTTTATTATATTTTCTTCTTCTGGGATACTTTTGGAAAACCATTTGGGCTTATATGTGTAATATGTTATAATCAGTTTACCTTCAAAGCCTTGGACTTGCCAGGATATATTTTTTTTAAACTCATTTTACTGTGATGTATACTGGAGATCATTTTTTCAGCATCAAGTGACTGAATTGTAGATCATGACCAGATATTTTTGATTGATATTCTCTGTAAGCCTGATTAGTCAAATGTGATATAAGGTGCTTTCTCAGCTGTGTATGTGATTTAGAACCTCTAATTTAAATATGCGGAGTTTACTAAAAATTAATCATATTACAAGTGGTCATAACAGTTTTAATTGCTATTTTCATGTTATCTGAAAATTTACATTTTATATATTGATTGCAAAACAAATGCAAGTAAATTATAATATTTATTATAAATATTTATATTCCTAGATAAGTAGAATGAATGAAAAATGGGTTCCTAGCCTGTACAGTATACAAATTATGAATGAGGAGGGTAGTTCGTCTAGTCAAGCTGTTCTTTCTTAAAGTCATTTATTAGCTCTTCCCCTCTAATGGGCAGATATCGCAATTGTTTCCTTTTACATTTATTCCTTTAGCAGATGCTTTTTTTCCAAAGTGACTTACAAATATGGTCAAAATCAGTTTTGAGTCTTTTTTGATAAAAGCGTTATAAGACTAGGTTACAAAAATTGACAAATGCAAATGAAAAGTGCACTAGACCTTAAAAGTAAGCACCATTAAACCAATTAAACCACAACATTAATTAACGTTACTTGAACTTCAAAAATAATCTAGCATCAAAATCATTAACACAATTTATTCACAAAGCAGGAAAGTCTTCAAATGCTTCTTAAACACACTGAGGGAATCAGCTGCTTGGATGAATGACAGCATATTCCATCAGCGAAGGGCTACACTTGAAAACTGCCAAGAGTGACATATGATACCATTTGAAGGTGGAATCACCTGACATCTGTAGCTAGAAGACCTGAGTGGGTGGGAAGAAGCAAAGGATCTGATAAATGCTTCCAAATAAGTAGGCACTGAACCACTGTCTACCCTGTAGGCAAGCATAAATGACTTGAACTTATTGCATGTTGCTCAGAGAGCCAATGGATTGACCTGAGAATGGTTGTAACATGCACCCATTTTGGCTCATTGCAAACGAGACATGGTGATGTATTTTGGACCATCATGTCTGGATCGAGAGTAAATTGCTGTAACCCCATCAGTAAGATTGCAGTAGTTAAGGCATGTCATGACCAGTGCCTAGACAAGAAATTAAGTTGAATCTTCCATCTGATATGTTCTGATTTTGGAGATGTTATATAGAGTAAATTTGGATAAACAGACAATTATCAAATGTGATCAGTGAAAGTTAGGTGGAAGTCAGTCTTCGCCCCAAAGTTATGACTAAGTAATGATAGTTAGATCACATAGTGATAGCTCTAGCCAGCTACAGCGTGTTGACAAGGGTCAGCAGAGCCATTTTGGGGGAACGGTCCCTCTTGAAACCGCATTGTTAAAGATTGAAGAAATTGTCCTGTAGGAGAAAAGAACAGACTTGCATGAAGATATTAACTTCAATATCTTTAGATGAAAAGGAAGAAAAAGTGACCAGTCTGTAATTACATACTAGTGGTGGGTCAAGTGTGGGCATTTTGAATAGTGCGACTATCAATGGGATTGGCATAGTGATGTGTTGTTTTAGTTTTTCCACTGTCATAAAAATGGTAGGCAGTGAGGTGTTTGCAATGGAAATGATACGAAAAGTCCTATCTTTTGTACAAATTTGTTAATGATTTATGCAATTGTGAACCAGTGATACAGCCTGGAAATAACTGCAAGCAATAAGTTGTTCTGGGTTCCCCCTCGAAGCTTTGCATGGCTCAGATTAGTCAGTCAGTCAGTCATTTTCCAACCCGCTATATCCGTGACCTGACCTAACTAAGATAATACCCCCTTGATCTTCGGATCCACTTGGTTTAATGATGATTGAAGTAAGGGCCTTTGGGCTGGTTGGGTAATCCGAGGTCCCTCTTGAAGATCACATCACAGAGGGGCTTTGCCTCTATCGTGACCTGCATGTCCAAAGGTCAAAATTGCTTACAAATTTATAAATATTTTACTGTGTTATATTTCTTTAATAATTGTTTTGTTTCTCATAAAATTCTTAAATGAGTCTACATTCATTTATTTTTTAAGGAACTTGCAGGAAAGCTTCATTCTCGATATCCAGAACACTATCCTGATAGTAATCACAAACCTGAAATGGCAATTGCCTTGACACCATTTGATGGGCTCTGTGGCTTTCGACCTGTAAATGAAATCATAGGATTCTTTAAAAGTAAGCTTTGTTATCCATTCCTTTTCAAATATTTATTTTACTAGTACAAAGACTTGTTTTTAAACAGAAATATGTTTATTATTACTGTATACTGTGTGTTTCTGTTGAATGTATCAAGTTTACAAGTATCAGAACTGTGAGGTGTGATAAAGAATCTGCAGTAACAAAATATAAATAACTTTGCATTGCACATCTGCATTTCACACTGAGTATATTTAAATACATAAAATGACAAGTAATAAATTACTACTCATTACATTTTCCCTATTACAATAACATGAGGCCAACTGCTGTCTGTCTTATGAATCTATTGGAGAATAATTTAAAAATAAACACCTGGCAGCACAAATAATATAAACAGCTCCGTAACGGATTTTATAATCTAGAGTAGAGTTTACAAAGCTGCCAGTAATTTTCTAATCTTTGCAATAAAGTATTAGTCAGAGAGATCATGGTTCATTGATCATATTTTATATTTAAACATGAATGAGATTCACATTTTAATTTGTCATGTTGAATATAAGCACGTCTACAGGATGTAAAATAGTTCTGTTGTGAATAAGTAGCTTTAAATAAATTGACGGCAAGGAGATTTTAAATTCTTTTTACACTGAGCAATTTGCCTGATTAAAATGAATTGATGGAACAGTTTGAAAAGAGTTTAGCATATGATGGTATATAACAGTTCGATAAGTTGTACTGATGTTGACAGGAATACATTTTAAAGACTGTAATAATATTGAAAATCCATATACATAGCAATACATAATATACATGTATGCCTCATCTTGTTCGAAAACTAAAAAAGTATTAAAAATATGCTTCCTTATAGGTGTTCCAGAATTTCGTGCTGTAGTTGGAAATGAGGCCACGGATGAACTTCAAAGCTGTGTCACTGATTCTGTAAGGGTGCCACAGGCTCTAAAAAAGTGTTTCACGTCAATGATGAATTGTGAAAAAAAGGTGTTTGTAGAGCAGTTAAATATTCTGGTCAAAAGAGTATCAGAGGAAGGCAAGTATTTTTTTCCCTTGCATTTTCATACATTTTGTCTATGATTTAACAAGGGAATAAATTCTAAAGGACAGGTGGAAACTTTCATTTTAGAAATAAAGTGTATATTTGTCTTGTCTGAGATTAATTTAAATGTTTAGATATTATCCCGTTTAGTTAATTATTAAATCATTGTTGTGGAACTGTGGTAGTAATATCACATCTCCTGTTGGTTAGATAAACTATTCATTATAAAACTCTAGGTGTATTAATATTTATAGATATTATTTTGGAATGGTAGTCAAAGGGAGCCTCACAGAGAGCTTTCTTACATGGTTTACAATTTTCAAACAGTGAAAATCAGTAGATTTTTAACTTTGTTATTTTTAATGTGTGCTCTGATTTTGCTCTAATTTTTTGTATTCTAGTTTTAATAGAGCTTATTGTATCATTAAACTATATTGAATCCCTTTTTACCTAAGTTGTTTTAAGGAACTGCTTGATCTGACTTGGTTCACATGTGAGTTATATTTATTTGTAGGCAGGTATATATTAATTTTAGCTTACAAATATAAGTATGTGATTATCAGAGTATCAGTCTCTAAATACTGTCATTTAGATGCTTACCGTATATACACGACGGATAACTTGGGACTTGATTTTACCGTATAATTTCTGGTAGTTTATAGTGTCAGTTGTATAAGTTGAATGCAGAAAACTCGCGCTATTGGTCCAAGGGATTATGATATGCTAACAGCCACCTGAGAGAGTAAACACGGAGCACACAGTCTTTTTTTCCTATGTGGGTGCGGCAATGCGCTGTATCAGCCTGGGCTCCTAACCCCTCTCTCTCTCTCGCTATTGTGCCGACGTGACCACATGGTAATATCCAAAATATTCCAAAGCAACGTTTGCACTGATTTGTGTTTTTTGTGTTTCACACCCTCATACACCTTTATCGTAAGAGCATCCCTTATCTATGATGGAGCGTTCGATCAGAAAAAAATATGAAGCTGGTTTTAAACTAAACGTCGTTGAAGTAGTGAAAGAAATTGGTAACTGTGCTGCTGCAACAAAATTTGATGCATCTGAGAAATTGATGGAAGATTGGAGGAGGGAAGAAGATGCCAAAAAAATTAATTGTCGCATTTTTGAACGGGCGTATAAGTCGGGTCTGATTTTATGATAGATTTTTCGGGTTTCAAGACCCAACTTATACATGAGTATATACAGTAATTGTTTTATTCTGATAAAGATTTATGAATTATAAAATTGCACACCAAGATTGCTTTATCACTGTTAATAGTTTATTGTGATAAAACATTGCTAAAATTGACTAAGAGTAAACAATAAGGACCAGAAAGTCATTTCATACTTTTTCTATTACTGTTTTTGAGTTGGTTTCAATATCTAACATCAGGACTTCAAGGGCTGTAATATGACATAGACTTTTCACAGACACATACTCATAATTAAAATTGCTCCACATCCACATCTTCAGACTCAAGTCAGTCTTTTCTAGAAAAAGTTAAAACCATCAGACATGGCCTCAAATAAGTGTATGGTGTCTATGTGTTCAAGCAAAGTCTCAGGAAGAAAATGTTTATCAGACTTTATGGTTAAAATAATATCATTAATTAGAACCACTTCATGTGATAATGAACAGGTGTTAATAGGCCATATTTTAAGATTATTTGCTGTGAAGGAGAAATAATTTATTTAAGTTTCAGCCTGTTGTGAACTTTAATTTGAGGTTAAATTACTTTCTCTATATGACTGCTACAATTGTAATTTGTGGTTGATTCTGTAAAAAGCAATTTTTTCAAATACCTCTGCGCAGTAATTTTAGACATATGAAACATGTCTTTGGGAACAGCTTTCAAACTAGTATCACTGTGGTATGGATGGTACTCCAAGGCAACTAGGTAGATTTGTTGCCACATATGGAGAAATTACATAAGACCACCGCCCATTATGGGAGAGACCATCTTTCTTAAAAAATGTCCATGTTGTGCCAAAGGCAAATGCCCCTACTGTTGGTGACAAGGGGTCATCAAATAGATTTAACCATTGGCCAAATTCACACAGAGCAAATACTGTTTGGGCCAGGCCCTGCTGTAACTGCACACAACAAGCAGGTACCCCTCACATTCAGCATTTTAACAGACCTTCTTGCCCTTACTGCAGATCATTTAAACTCTATCTTTGTTCTCATGAAAATCAACATTGGGCAGGGCATTATATATATTAAATAGCCACTGTGCCAGTCAAAGACAAGTAATAGAATAGTTAAAAAATATTTGCCTTCTCTCACCCTATGTGTAACTTCAGTGCTTTTCCTCTGTATTTGCGTGTGTGAATATCTTTTAACCAGCGACCTCCCTCTCAAGTGCATATCTCTAAAGCTGCTTCTCAGACGCTGCCATTATTTTCAAGGCACCTTTCTCACCTCCTGTCTGGTTTTATACTTGCCGTCTTTGGAAGTGACTATGTCAGCGTGCTGCATACACCTTTTCTCTTCCTGGTATGTATCACTCTTGCACTTCCTCTTTTGTTGCATCACCAAAGCCAAACTAACCAATCAGATTGCTCAGAGGGAATGGGCACACAGACCTTAGTGTTTTTTTATATAGAAGATAGATTATTCAATACTAAATATAAAAATTTCTACTTTTTTTAGAACTTCATAGGTACATTAAGCCATGGAGCTCAGAGAACAAAGCTCATATCAGATTCAATAAGTTCCTTAGAAATTGACTCATTCAGCATTTCAGTCCACCATTACTGCCACATTCTTCATTTTGCAATCTTCACCACTTAATGATGTGATACACACCTATTTTTTGTGTACATCATCTCTTTTACTTTTCTGTTGTAGTAATTGTGGGGCCACCACAGAGCATGTGGTTTTACTTTAAGCAAAATTTAAACAATTGGTACCACATAGTAGTTTAAGTACAAGTTTGGCACATTATGTATAATGCATATTGATTAGCATTGGAGATAAAACATTCAATGATAAAATTAAAACTCCTGGTTCAAAGAGTGTATCAGATTGACAACTATACTGTACATTGAACAATACAAAAAATACCCAATATTGATACCGTCAAATTCAAAATAACCAGTGCAGGAGTTGACAAAGCATATTTGTTGTCAACATACAATGATCATGTTTTTGCCATTCCAAGCATATAGTGGGGGGATTGAAAGATAGACTGTATATTGCATAACCATTAGCACATGCCAGTAAGGCAGCAATGTATTTGTAGTTCAGTAAATGTCTTGTCGTACAGGATATTTTTAGGACCATTTGAGACCACACATGGCAAATGCCATCCCAGACTGTTTTCTCATGAGATGTACACACCTCCAAAAGCTAAGGAGAAACATTAAAAAAGTGGCCCTGCATTTCATTTGTGGGCATACGTTTGTTGATTTCCATTTTTATAGTGTGGAATACCAAAGCTGGCACGGTGGCACAGTGGTAGTGCTGCTGCCTTGCAGTTAGGAGACCCGGGTTCGCTTCCTGGGTCCTCCCTGCGTGGAGTTTGCATGTTCTCCCCGGGCACTCCGGTTTCCTCCCACAATCCAAAGACATGCAGGTTAGGTGGATTGGCGATTCTATATTGGCCCTAATGTGTGCTTGGTGTGTGGGTGTGTTTGTGTGTGTCCTGTGGTGGGTTGGCACCCTGCCCAGGATTGGTTCCTGCCTTGTGCCCTGTGTTGGCTGGGATTGGCTCCAGCAGACCCCCGTGACCCTGTGTTCGGATTCAGCGGGTTAGAAAATGGATGGATGGATGGAATACCAAAGCTTTGGTCTTTGTCAATTACATGCAACATCACAAAAAAAAACCACATTGTAGCATGGCTGAAGTAAAGAACCCCCTGTAAAAAGGAGTCGGCAATGCTGTGAACTCTGAATCCAGTAGCCTGAGTTTTCTCTGTTTGAGGACACGTAACCAAGAGAAGCGCTGCCCAGTCAAATTTCTCGCCAGTGACACATGCAAAAGAATATGGCGATCCCACTGATGTGACACTAGTTAGACATTTCTTGAGGCAAAATCATATTAGGTTTTTGAACCAAAGTAAAGGTACAGTAAGCGAGGAAAGATATAAAAACATACATATGCTACAGTAAATGGCTTATGAATGTTCTGTTTTACTGTAGGATTTCAGACATTAACAAAAACGAAACACTGAGTTAGGTGAAATACTTCAGGGAAATGTCTGGTCTAATGTATTCGTGAATTTAATACTTCTAAGGTGGAAAAAAAATAGGATACTAGTACATTTGATAATGAGAGTAATTCATTGTTTCTCATTGTTTCAGTACTGAGACTATTCTAAGATTCTGTAACACAATTTTAATGACTATATTTTTGCCTTTTCAATTTACAGCAGCTGCAGGCCGTGACACAAGCAGAAGCAATGGAGATTTGTTGTTACAACTACATTCTCAGTTTCCTGGTGACATTGGCTGTTTCTCCATTTATTTTTTGAACTTTGTGCATCTGGAGCCTGGAGAAGCAATGTTTTTAGGTGCTAATGAGCCTCATGCCTATTTATATGGAGGTGAGACTTCAAGTAGTTAAATACTATTTTTCTGTATTAAGTATCACTAAGATTCATTACACTTTGCCCACAGAAGAAATGCCAGGATCCACTCCTGGACCTAGCCCTGAAGATGATGTTTCCTGGTGAGTGTGCCATGACTGATTGGCTAGTTTAGTTGCCTTGTTGACAAATACTTGATGATGGTAGACAAGATGTTCTTACTAAGTGTGACTTTGAGTTCCAAAGAAGGTATATTGGATTGTGCACAGTATTTATCCTTTTTAAAGACCGCAGTTTAGGTGCTGTAATGCAGACTGATTTGCTAGTGTTACAGGAAACCTCAGTTCTTAAGTGCTGAATGATGGAGATGCCTAGATGGGCATGTTTGGATGTAACAGCCCATTTGATCTAAAACTGAATGGTCACTTGTTTTTGGAGTTCTTTTATAGATTGTGCACCATTAATGTTATATTCAAAAACAAGATGGTTCATAAGTATTTCTGGTACCAAAGCACCTCAGAGCAAAGATCATTCCTTGACTTTGTAGGTTTTTCTGATCTGATCCAAGACTGCGGTCTAGACATTGTAGTGAAGAGAAGTGCTGAGCTATCATCTGATCAACATTTGGTGGTAAACTGGTTCTGATGGTCGAAGTATTACTAGAAAGACCTAAGGAGATCCAAATAGACACTCTTATTGTTATATTTTAGCCAGTGTTCCTCTCGTGGCTTGGGTTCAAATGCTTTGTTTATGTCTGTTTTGTTCATTTTCGGTGCCTATTAATTATGTTACATTTATTGACTATTTACTTCTTATGTATCTGTGTATCTTGTGCCATGTGTTTTGTGGATGGCCCCCCAAGAAGCAGGGTCACCTGCTAATTACCACAAGGGACTGACCTCATTCATTCTCATTGTGCTTGTGGTGTGGTGAGTTCTCTTGTCTTTTATTCTTGTGCTTTTGTGATTTTTCTGGTTTAACCTTCTTTGTGTTTCTAATATGCCTCTTGGATTTTGTATTTGTACTTTCTTTGGTATGGATGGCCTTATTGCTTAGACAACTCGTTTGCCTTTTTGTTCCCTACAGGGCTTCTTTATGCCCTAGTGCATTTGTAGAAAATAAATCTTTTATTTTTATAAAGATCTTGGTTTTGCACTTGTTACTAGCAGGGTTTGACCGTATCTCCCACTAGTGGGCATTTTTGGAAGTTACTAGATGTCTATTGGGAACGCTGGCCCGGACACACACAGACGGACAACATATTTTCAACCCACACACTGTTTATTTACACTTATTTACAATATAAAAGTCCAGTGCACACTCACACGACCCCAGTGCCTCTGCACCGATTCCCCCAAAGTCCAGGGCCCACAGTCCTTGTGCCTTCCTGGCCGCCTCCCGTCCTTTCTCTCCAGCTCAGTCCTGCTGCCTCCCGACATCCACCACTGACTGGAGGGAGGCGGCCCCTTTTATGGGGAGCTGGATGGGCTCCAGCTGCTTCCCGGCACTTAACGGTGGCCACACCCCTGTGTGGCGGAAGTGCCGGCTGCGCACCCGGAAGCCGTCCGTGTCTCCCCGATCGTATTCCCGCCGGCACTTCCTGGTGTGGTGGAAGTGCCGGGCTCCCGGAATAAACAGGCACTGGGGCGCCGCCTGGCGGTGGCCACGGGTCCCTACAGGGCTGGGCTTCCAAGCCCTGTACCCGAGACCCCTGTCTAACCAGGACGGACGCCCCCACTCGGTCTGGAGGAGGCACACGCCCCCCCCGTCCTCTAAGCGCCCCGGCCGGGCTCCATCCCCGGCCAAGGGCCACACGGGATGAACCGGCATCGGCGCCGCCTGGCGGTAACCACGGGCCCCTACAGGGTAGGGCTTCCATGCCCTCGACCCGTGGCTCCCAATAGAACCAGGACGGACGCCCCCTCGCGGTCTGGAGGAGGCACAAGCCCTCCTCACGTCCTCCTGAGCCCGGCCGGGGACCACACTATTCAAGATTTCTTCTAGGTGTGGGCAATATGGCAAAAAAAAAAAAATAAAATCTCAATTTTGAATAGCAAAAATACTTTTCATAACTTTGAATATATCAACATAGAAATAATTTTCAACTATTCTTGAGGGGAAGAAAGCAAAATTTAAATTTTTAAACTGAAATTACAACTTGTGTGTTTATATATATATTGTGACAGCCATTACCTGGCCAGGATGCCAGCTGGATAGAAGAACTGGAGGAGAGAGAGGGCATCTGCAAGGCACTTTTCTGTTGACGCAGACTGGTCCAAAAAATGGCAGTTAGGAAACACTGTTGTAGAGGACTCCTTTTCTCTAAGCATGGTTTGAAAGCCCTCTGACCACTCCTTATAACAACTAGTTTGGTTTGGTGCAACATGATAGTGATGGTTAATGGAATACTTTAAAATAAGTAAAATGAAGTTTGGTGGCAGAATTTGTTAAGTGGTTGTGGTCACTCCTATTGTCAACAGAAAGTAGAGATGAGGTGGGTAAAACGTTGCACTGGAAAACAGAGATCTTGCAGCTTATAGGCAGCCTGCTCATTCCTTCCTCCTGTCGTAGCCCAGCCACTGTTGCAGGGTAAGAAGGCACAATGGACATCTCTGGTGTATTCCTCTATCAGCCCCAGAAAAGGCCTACTTTGTTCCTAATGTAATCATATTGTCTAACTAGATGTATACCATGCTGAAGCTGGGACTTTATCTTTGTCCTGTGCTTTCTTGCATTGGTTCAATTCTGCTGGATGTTTCTGTTTTAAATATTGAAATAAATTGGATATTCTGCTACTTTTAATTGTTATTGTGTTTTTGCAAACTTTGCTTTTGATATTAGTTTGCTCTCCATCTGATCTTTTATATCAAAAAGGAATCTAGACAATCAACTTAATGTTATAGCCCTTCTTTGGAACAAACTCGTTTTAAGAGAAGCGTAGCTCGTCATATTTTTCATCATAGTAGTCATTTTTCCACCTGATCAAACTAGAGTGCTTGCTTGACTGTTTAACAGTATCAATTATAATTAAAAAAAATTATTTTCTTGTTTGATTATCGCTTTTATACATGAATTCAAATTAAATGATTTAATTGGAAAAATGCCCAGCCCTATACAGCTATTCACTAAAGACAAGCCTGAAACACTTACACAGATCAAAATATAAAATGCAAATACAAATTCCAGAGAACATGTGTGCCTGAGAGTATTTGATCATTATCACCATTGTCTAACTTATCTGGGCCATCTGACCACATTTCCTCTTAGTTCTCATACGTTATCTGGGTGAGGTGTCCTGTGGGATTGGAGGAAGACGAAGATGGGCGGCAGAGGCTGTCTCTGTTGTTGCACCGCAGAAGCCCTGAGCAGCCTGAACAAGGATAGGAGGGGGAGAGCTTTCAGCGCAGAGAAGTGGGGATAAAGGTAGTGAGCTGGACGCCCGGATTATTCATGGTTTGTTTATTATTGTCCCGGAGCAGCTTGAGAAAGAAGGAAGAGGGGAAATGACTTGGATTTTTGCTAAGTTTTTGTTTGGACTTTGAATGTTCTTGGTGGTCCCTTCAAGCAGCTTGGTCAAGGGAGAAGAGAACAGGACTAGGATCCGAGCTGTGTTTTTGTGTTGCACTAGGAAGGTCCTTGGTGGTCCCTCCTAGCAGCCTTGATACTTGAGGACAGAACAAGACTAGAGTCATGGAGCTTTTTCAGTGTTTTCCTTTTTTATATTTATTCTAATACTTGAACATTCATTTTTGATGGACTTACCAGTGTCATGTTTCACAGAACTCACAGATGAACATCAGCTTTTGATATTTATTTGGATCGTCTTGTTTTTAATAAAGAACCATCAATTTCTGTACCACCTTTTCTGTGTCTCTGTCACTCACCCTGGTTTATCCCCAGTATGTCTACTCAGTGCCCCTTGGTAAAAACATTACAAGGTACGTGAAGGGAACGGGGCATCACGACCACCAGATTTAAAATGTTACATCGCACTGATTTATTTTTTCCATGACTGCTGTTAACTAGATTTTTTCTAACCCTTTCTCCTTTATCAACTGGCCAAACCTCAATTCTTATTCTACTTGGAATTTATATTAATGCGACTCACTTTCTATTTAATCTTTCAGATTGTTTTCTATTTTATATATTTAGATATTACATGATTTTTTTAATTTACTGTTACCATGTTATAGTTGTAAATACTATATGTGTAAGCACACTCTAGTCAGTGAAGAGTACATGATGTGAACCAATTGAACAATCAGTGAGGAGCTTGGCATAGAAGAGGACCCAGTTGAGGTGTTTTGGGTACCTAATGAGGATGTCCTCAACAGTTCTACTTGGAGGAGATGTACAGATTATGGTGATTGCTTTGGTCCTACTAAAATAAAAGCCAGAGCTGTATGTTTCATGTATTGGATTGGATTGAACTGCACAGACATAACCTTACTGATTTTGTCTTTTTTAGACTGCATTGAATGCATGGCATGCTCTGACAACACTGTGAGAGCTGGTTTGACTCCAAAATATATTGACGTAAACACACTGTGTGAGATGCTGAACTACAGCCCATCACCTGCACAATCTAAAATTTTTCCAGCGGTCCAAGACCCTTCTGATGCCTGTGTCTTCATTTATGACCCTCCTGTGCCTGACTTCACCATTATGAGAATACAGGTGATCTGTCAATTTTCTTCTGTTTGCTAGAAATGCAAAGCTTTAAGCAGTGGCCAATGCTTAGCAAGTGCTAGACATATTTTGACATATTTGTGCTGCTGCCTCACAGTTAGTCCTCCCTGCGTGGAGTTTGCATGTTCTCCCCGTGTCTGCGTGGGATTCCTCCCACGGTCCAAAGACGTGCAGGTTAGATGCATTGGCAATCCTACATTGTCCCTAGTGTGTGCTTGGTGTGTGTGTGTGTGCCCTGCCCGGGATTTGTTCCTGCCTTGCACCCCGTGCTGGCTGAGATTGGCTCCAGCAGACCCCCGTGACCCTGTGTTAGGATATAGCAGGTTGGACAATGACTGACTGACTGACTGACTGTTTTCCTTTCACTACTTATATTTTGTATTTTTTTTATTCAAAACTGTTATATGAAATTAACATTGGGCAACTTTGTTATAGTGTGTGAGAGTTTGTGTGATACATGTGTGGCTGCGTCTGGTCGTCGCCAACTCTAATCTATACATTTAACTAACGTCTGTCATCTCCTAGTCTGCTGATTGTACTGTCATTATGGTCTGTTTAACTGATGCCCATGGAGTGCTATGAAAAAGTTAACAGTAGTGTGGGGAGCCTATAGTACCCTCCTAAGTGCCATGTCTACGGACATCCTTGAAGTGTTTTTTTTTTTTATTGTAGTCCAGATACGGTTGCAAGCAGAGATATTCAACCCCCCAGAGATTGTGAGGCTTAACCAGTGCAAGTTTTTTGAAAGAGCTAGATGACTTCTTTATCAGTTGAGTTATATGTAAAATCAACAAAGAAAATGTATGATGTAGTATTCATGAGAAGCAGGATATTGTAATAATATAGCCATCTCACAAGTATTCAACACCCATATAATATTGCTGTTTTTAAAACCTTCTGCTAGGTTTTATGGCCTAAAGTGGAGCTAAAACATAATGAAGCCTTTGAGAATTCAATAATGATCCCTAATTGGCTTCAGCTATGATGCGTATACAGTAATCCCTCGCTATATCGCGCTTTGACTTTCGCGGTTTCACTCTATCGCGGATTTTAAATGTAAGCATATCTAAATATATATCATGGATTTTTCGCTGGTTCGCCGCTTTCTGCGGACAATGGGTCTTTTAATTTAGGTTACATGCTTCCTCAGTTTGATTGCCCAGTTGATTTCATACAAGGGACACTATTGGCGGATGGCTTAGAAGCTACCCAATCAGAGCATGTATTGCATATTAACTAAAACTCCTCAATGCTATAAGATATGCTTCCCGCGCTGTGCTTGTTTGCTTCTCTCCATCTTTCTCGCTCTCTCTGCCTGACGGAGGGGGTGTGAGCAGAGGGGCTGTTTGCACAGAAGACACGGACGCTCCTCTACAAAATGCCGCTTTATCGCGGTGCTTCTGTATACTTAAAAGCATGTATTGATTTTTTGATTGTTTGCTTTTCTTTGCGAGCGATCTCTCTGACATTTTCTGCTCCTGACGCGCTCCTTTATGACGGTGCTCCTTTGAAGATAAGATATGTTTGCTTTCTTTTAATTGTGAGAAAGAACTGTCATCTCTGTCTTGTAATGGAGCACAGTTTAAACGTTTGACTAAAGGGTGTTATTTCATGTCTAGAGGGCTCTAATAATGTTAACAGTGTGGGAGAGTTTATAAGGGCTTAAAATATATAAAAATAAACATACAAACATATGGTTTCTACTTCGCGGAATTTCACCTATCGCGGGTGGGGTCTGGAACGCAACCCCCGCGATCGAGGAGGGATTACTGTATAAACCTCACCAATGAAGGTACTGAAGGTGAGTTGCCATCATGGGTAAGACTAAGCAGCTTTCACAAAACCTGAGAGAGGAAATCATTTCATTGCACCTGAAGTGCATCGGATATAAGAAGATCTCCCAAAATCTGAACATTCCAAGAGGCGCCATGGAGAGCATTATAAGGACGTTTAAAACTTATGGCACATCTGCAAACTTGCTTGACCGAAATTTCTTTAGAGTGACACAATATGCATAGGAAGAACTGGAGAGAATTACATTGTGCCATGTTAAGATGTTAATTTAGATGGCTGTTGTCAGTAGGCCTGTGTAAGAGCCTGGCCTAATGGTTACTGGTGTCCTTATCTGCTCCGAATCTAAAAAGACAAAAGTCTATGTCCTTGGATTTTTTTATTTTTTATTTTGTGTGTTCCTTCTCTATTTTGAAATTCATTAAACTTCCAAAGAAACAAACTGATAAATCGATAATACTCAAAGTTCACATGGATGGTAACAATTGGAAGAATGCGGCTCAAAGCCTTCCAATTAGACGTACAAAGCAATATGATTCTTGGTGCCTTTACATTGTTGTTCATGTTTTTCAGGTGCCTGCATCGATGAAGAAGTACAACGTATCTCAAATTGACTCTGCCAGCATCCTCCTTGTGGTGCAGGGTGAGGCTGTGGTGGTCTCTTCGCCCAACATGGAGCTGGTGATAAAGCGAGGATCCGTGCTTTTCATCTCTGCCAATGAACAACTGTCACTGCACATCACATCTGATAAAAACATGCTGCTCTTTAGGGCATGTTGTATCTTGTAGCACCTTAAGAGTTCTTTTTAATGCACACCATTTAGCGTAGGGTTATTTTGAATCAGCAATACACGTGAAGAAATAAATAATTTAAAGCTTATTTAAGGATTGTACAGATACTCTGTTTACAGTTTTAATTCTGTCTTTACATCAATAATATGAATGCAGAAATGTATCAGTGGTGGATTACTAGTAATTTAATGAAAAAGGGATGCACTTATTTGTAATTTTCACATGCATGACAAGTAATTTGAAGCAGTTTAGATATAGAATACCATTTAATTTATCTGTTTTAAGAGCGTTCACATTAAAGTTGTGTTTAGACAGCATGCCTCGTCTCCATGGTCGCGGACTCGTATCTTGGTCCAGACATTATCTGTGTGGGTTTGTTTACCCGGGTAGTCTAGTTTATTCCCACGTCCCAAAAACATGCCGTGTAAGTTGACTTGTCACTCAAAGTTAGCCTTCTGTGAGCGTCTTCTGGCAAATTGACCGTGTGTGGCTTGTGAGGCACGGGTGCCCCATTCAGGTGTGGTTCTTGTCTTGGCGAGTGCCCGCATATGCTATGGCTTTTAATAATCCTAAATTGGAATAAGATGGTTTTGAAAGGGAGTGAATCAATACAGGTTGATTGTAATTAAGTGTAAATCGCAGGCAGCAGTAGAAAAATGGAACAAAGAAATATTGGGAGATCGTAGATATTAGCTAAACAAATGAGCTTGACGGACAGAATGGTTACCTCTCATTTGTCTGCTCTCTCATGCTCTTATGGTCTGAAGAGTTCAAAACCTACATGGTAGGTCTTTTTTGTCAAGAAGGAATCAGTGTTTTTCTTTTGTTCAATAAAGAATGTGACTGTTTATGTATTATTATTTGCATTCCTTTACAAATATTACCTAAGAGTTAGGTTGTGACATTATAGGTGTGTGTGTGTGATGGTGAAGCAAAGGTTAGTTCTGGGCCCTTCATCAATACTACCTTGAGAACAAGTGCCTGGCAAACATGAGACGTGCATTCTTCAAGACAGCTTACTGTAACGATCAAGAGGGGAATATGAAACCCTGAATTCTTGCCTTTCCACAGTGATATCTGCCTGATTCTTTCACATTTGTTTTTAACACTTGGATGTGCCCTAAGGCTTGTATACCCTAACCCTTACCCTAACCCTATCTGCATTTCTCAAAGCAGCTTATCAGCAGTGACTTCACAAATTAATATGTGAATTGAGGTGTGAATATCATGTAAGTAAAGATTGTGCTGTAAATGTGCTTAAATGAAGAGGTTCTCAAAGCTGGATCATTCAAATAATTAAAATGCAGTCAGTTGACTTTATTCTTTAAGGAGAACTTTCACTTAAGGATACGTTCAGTAAGCTTATTCTCAGGAGCACTATACTAATACTGGGTAGGGCTTCCTTGCTGCACTCAAAACAGCCTCAGTTCCTCATGGCACGGATTCCACAAGATGTTGGAAACATTCCTTGGAGACTCTGCTCCATGTTCACATGATTGCTTGCATCACACAATTTCTGTAGGTTTGTCAGCTGCGAATCTCTTCTTCTACCAAATCCCAAAAGTGTTCTACTGGATTTACAGTATGTTTGGTGACTAGGAAGGGTCACTTTCACAAAATCAGTTTGAGATGACTTCTGATTCATGGCATGGTGCATTATCATGCTGGAAGTAGTGATTAGGAGATGGCTAAATTGTGGCCATGAAGGGATGTCAATGGTCAGTGTCACCAGCCACCTGCCAAGGTGGACAACCAAATAATAGATGGGGACCATAGTGGATGGATAATGCAAAAATAATTAATTTTAATAAAAATGAAAAGTTTAGTCAAAACAGTCACATAAAAACAAGGTGCAGAAGGTAATGATCTAATTACAGTATATACAGTGAAAAAAATGAACAAAATTAGGCAAAAATCAGAGATGTTCAAAATATTAAAATAATCTTGGTGCGTATATAAATAAAAGGGCAACAAGATCAAAATTCAAGGCTCTTATACTCTAAAGTCCAGGCTTATTAAAGCAGCTTTCCAACCAAAAAAAGGAAATAAGAAACAAAAAAAAGGGCTCAGCAGCAGCTACTTAAACTAAAGAAATGCCAGGCTTCTCAAATAAAAGGCAGGAACCTTTCATGGCTAACAGGAGTACATGTGTAACAAGGAGACAAAGAGAGATGATAAAGGCTATCCCTGTATATTCAAATAAAAAGTGAGGTGTAGCACAATGAAAAAGAAAAAGAATTGACACGAGTCTTCCAGATAGACTGACTAAGATGGCGTTGATTCCAATAATAAAGATACTTGGCAGGAAGGGACGGGTCCAAGCAGGCAGAAACTGGAAGTGACATCAGAGTTGTCATGGCTGTCAATCGAGAAGATTACAATTATCCGAGCCCTTAACTCTAGAATCTCTGAAGCCTTTGAAAAAACGTAATCCCGACCCACCTTAAATCCCTTTGCACCTCTCCATCAGCGTCTTTTGTTTTGTAAATGTGTTGATCAGCACAACCAACCTGCTGTGCCATCCACCCCAACCACCACCGCAACTCAAGTTGTACACAAAGTTTTCCCAGATCTGTTTATCAGGGTGTGAGGTGCCTGGAGTTGTACAGGGTAAATAATATATCGTTATTTGGAACACATGCATTTCTTGTGTGTTCCATGTCTACAAAGATCTGGGTAACTGCAGGATGACAGGAAATGCGAGGCAAGAAATGTTGAACACATACCTAAAGCAGAAACTTTTCCATGTTATAGTAATAATGACATTTTGACATCGAGTGTATAATGTGTGAAGAATGAAGTCCAAATATCAAATAAACACTTTCACAAAAAGTACACGTATAACAAAACAAATGCGCTTTTATTCAAGAATATAACCGAAGAAAAAGTGAATTGAATGTTTTTTTGTTTTTTTTTACTTTGGTTATATTCTTGAATAAAAGTGCACGTTTATTTGATATTTGGACTAAAGCAGGGGTGTTGAACTCCGGTCCTGGTGGGCCGCAGTGGCTGCAGGTTTTCATTCTAACTTTTTTCCTAATCAGTGACCAGTTTTCACTGCTAATTAACTCCTTTTCCCTTCATTTTAATAGCTCTATTTTTAAGGATTCAGTCCTCTGAATTGATTCTTTTCTTCATTAAATGACAGCCAAACAGAAATGAGATGTGAAACGAGCCAACAGATGACCAGCTAAAATGGGATTTCAAACTCAAACCAATTTCACTCCAACTAATCTCTTAATGAGAAGCCAATTCTTGCTGTTAATTAAACCCATTAATTAATTCCATGGCTTGTTGCTGCTCTCATTCTGCCACAGCAGACATTTCCAAAACTGTTGATATTTCCGTTTTTTCTAAGAGCAAAGTCAAAATATTTTGGTGACCTGAGAGATCAACCCTTACCGAGACCATCACCTTTCTTTATTGTCAGATATTGTGTGATGGGCGCAGGTGAGCTGCTCATGTGGTAGCTTGTTTAGTGTCTCATTATTGTTTGGCTGATAATTAAGGAAAAAGAGACAACTAAGGGGCCCGAGTCAAGTTAATTTAAACTAAAACAAAAGAAGTTAATTAGCAGCAAAAATTGGTTAATAATAAAGAAGATGGTTGGAATGAAAACCTGCAGCCACAGTGGCCCTCCAGGCCAGGAGTTTGACACCCGTGGACTAAAGTCTCCACATGTTATACACTTCACGTCATTATTAGTATAACATGGAAAAAGTTTCTGCATTAGGTATGTGTTCAGCATTTCTTGCCTCATGTATCCTTTCATCCAACACTTACCAGATCTTTGTAGACACGGAACAAACATGAAATGCATATATTCCAAATAACGATATCCTGTATTATTTACCCTATACAACTCCAGGCACATCACAAACAGATAAGGAGCCTTGGCTTGAGCTGGGAGAGCTGAACTCTGTTAAGGGGGCGGTGGGACAGCAGGCTGCTTGTGCTGATCGACACATTTACAAAATAAAAGATGCTGATGATAGAGGTGTGAAGGGAATTAAGGTGGACCGGGATTACGAGTTATTCGTAGGCGCCGGTAATTCTAGTGTTAAACTGTCCCCTATTCGCAAGCGTGTGACACTTGGTATTCCTATGCCACTGCCATTTGTAGCACCTCTCAACCTCCTTGTGCTGGAGTGTGTTCACTCTCTCTTTCTGATATCACTCAGTCAACTCATAACTCAGACAGAAGCTTCAGTTTTATAAAAGAACTCGCCATCTCAGGATGGAGGAGGCTCTAATCAGATGCAACCATAACTTCAGACCAGCTCATCATAAAACAGCATACTCACAGATCTGTGAACACAAATGAAACAATCAAAGGCTGACTCAATCTGACATCACGAGAAAAATAATATAACAGAAGTCAACAAAGACATTAAAGGAAACCTACGATAAATACCTCAAATACAGACACCCCCTCACCACTGATGATGCAGTCTCCACTCAGTCTGCACCTGCGTTTAGCCCTGGCGCTGCCTTCAGAATGTCAACATACCTTCATTGCACGCAAAAGGCAACCAATGGGGTAAGAGAGAAGACCCTTGAGGAGCTGTTGAAGGTACGATATATTCACTACTTATTCCGCCATCACTATTGTGCCTGTGCTGCTCCCTCTGGACGTTCATTGCTCCCCATTAACTCTGTAGTGACTCTCGATGTCATACAATTGACCGAGGTAGTCAGCACCTCTCTTCTGGTTCCCTGGAACATTCCCTACTTGAAGTTTGTAAGTCTGCAAAGCCAAATACTAACAAGTAATTCAAGCAATGCAGTGCACGATAGTCAGACCTGATGATAAACTGGTTCCCTAAAACATAATATTTGAGGGTGTCCACAGCCCATTTAATGATTAATGCCTCCTTCCTAACCATGGGGACTTTAATCTCTCTAGGGAACAGTTTACAGCTTATAAAGGTCAAATTCTGTTACAACGAATATCTTTACAACAAATTTTTCCTTTCAACAAACTATTTTACGGTCCTAACAGTTTCCCCATATGACAGAGTCTTTAGAAATCTTGTTACTTTGAAATGTATTCAGCAGTTACTTTCATTACAATGAAGTGCCCAAAAGACCTTGAAATGCTTGAATGAACCATCCTCAGAGCAGTTAGTCCTGTGGCCGCAGCTCAGTTGTGCACAACGATCCCCAAACAGAAACATTGTCAATTTTTCTCTTTCTTCAAACTTTCCTCATACTGTTTTTTTTCTTATGTTTGTTTTCTGTGATTTTCAGTAATACTTTTTACTTATTGCTCGTCAACATTTGAAAAACATCCATTAGAATTTAACTCATTGTCACCCTCCTATAGAAATGGCAGACATGAAAACACGACAACAGTACACATTAGAAAGAAAAAAAAATGTTTTTGTGGCTCTCGATTCCGGCAAAATTAAAAAAAGATGTTGCCAGTGAATTCGGAATTTTGCCATCGACATTGTCAACTTTCTTGAAAGACCGAGCAAAAAAAGCAGAAAAATGTTAGGTTGCAAACCTTGGGCCTCAGTGCAAATGTATGTGAATTGCTGCATTTGAAGACGTTGAAAAAGCTGTTATTCCTCTGATTATTGGCAAATCGACCAATCCTCGTGTTTTAAGTGTGTTACATTCTTTCCCTGCAAGTATAAAGCAAGACATTTTGGGAAACTGGCTGCGACAATTTGACAAGGATATTTTGACGCGTGAGTCGCTGTCTTGCACCCCAAAACACAAGGCTGAGTCTCAGTACTTTAGCAAAACCAACTTTATTCAACTTGAAACAGGAGCAGCAGGGTTTTTGATTGAGGCAGGAGCTACCAGTCTCCTATACACAGACACAGCAAACGGGCCTAGTCGGGGCCAGGTCAGTGGCCAAGTTAAACTGTTCCCTGCATTTATGATGTTCCTTGCGTCACCCATCGAGGATACTGCGACCTCAATTGGCTCGGATTTGCTTCTGCAGCGCTCCAAAAAGAGTTCAGAAACCTCACAATATGATTGATAACTGCGCTGCCCACAGCAAACTTCTACATTTAGATAACATTCAAGTTGAGTTCCTCCCACACAATTGCACGGCAGCGCTTCAGCCGCTGGATTTAAGCATCATTCGCACCCTGAAAGTGTATTATTGCAAGGAAATGCTGAGAAAAATTCTCATCAGCATAACTTGTAGACAGGAGGAAATAAAAATTAACACAAAAGAAGCTACTGAAATGATTGCAAACTCCTGGACACAAGATAAAGAAAGCACTATAGCTATAAATACAGAATCTCATTACAACGAAATATTTGTTAGGTCCCTGGCACTTCGTTCTAACAGAATTTGCCCTGAATACACAACGGGGTGTCTACCAGCCAGGGATGTGCAGTCAGGGGAAGCGTCACCATGATGATTCCAATAATTTTGATCATTTTAATCGAAATCTCTGAATTGGCGCATTTCCTGCTCAAATACAGGGGAGAAACACGAGGTGCAGCAGCGACGAGCCTCACCTCACCTCACCTCGGATTGCGCTCTCCCTCACATACTGGTTTGAGGCCTGCAATTGGCGCTACCTGTTGCTCTCTCTCTGTATGTCACCAATATGATGTTTGCAGACACGTTTATTATACACCCTGACTTTCCACAGTCTGGCCAATATCTTTAATGAATGTGTGTGACATACTGTATTTAGTCTTGCTAATCGGACATAAAACCTCAATGAGAAGGCCCAAGGTGAGGCAGACAGTACCGGAACGCAATGAAGGGGACGCATGTGAGCCGAACAGGTGCTCGTTGCTGCTGTTCTTCTTCACAGAGGCGCCAATAAGTTCACGAGATCAGAAAGTCAAGTGCACTGCAGCGGTCTGTTTATTTTTTTGTTCTGACTAACTGCCAAAATGGAAGATTAAGACTTTTAAAACTAAAGGAAAAAAGGAGGACTTTTACAAGAAAGTGACAGAGAAAGATAGGAGCATGGACTTCATTTACAAATAAAGGTAAGACCATAAACGGTTTTCAATTTAATAAAGAGGGAGGCTGAACGTACCCCAAGGAGACACCGCCGCTCCTCTGAAACCCCCTCTTAAACGGTGATACAATGGGAAACAAATACAGCTTTTGTTTTACCTCCTCTTTGCTCGATCAGCTGCTGGCTTGCTGCTGCCGTGCTTACGTGATCTGCATTTCGTCTCTCTTCGACCCCAGACATCCTCAAACACTATGCGATCTCTTTTCGCTCTTCTGTTATTTCAACGAGTAGTATTTTCAGTTTGTTTGCGCTAATGCGATCTTTACTCTCCTTTTTTTGAGACTTTTGAATTTTCCTACCTCCATTATCTCTAACCTACTCAGCATGTGTATCATGTGACTTGCTTACAAAGGTTGTAAGTATGACGTGACTTGACCGTTGCGTGGGACGAGAAAGTGTCTCTCTGTCTCTCTTCAAAAGATCACGTCTTGTCACAAGTTTTATTTTTAATAATAGATTGGATCAGACTAAGAAAAAACAATCCAATATTTAAAAACTAAATTTTGACCTTAAATAAATTATTCTTTTTTTTTTTTTGTTATCCTTCCGTTGAACAGTCTGTATTAAAATTGATTAAAGCATCAGAATTAAAAGCTTTTAAAAGCAACTAAATATTTCAATTAAGGTCAAAATTGAAATCTGTTTTTTTTTGTACACCACTCAGTCCTTTCATTTGTATTTAATGAATATGAATTGTGGAATTGCAATGGCAAATTTAGAACACATGGAGGGTGAGGAGCAAAGGCGCGCTCTCGCTGCTAGAAATGTAACGTTCTTTCTTAGCCAAATATGCACCTTAGCTCTGTGTGTGTAAAGAATGCTGATGAGATTTGAAACATCACCAGTAGTCATGTGCATGCAGACTGTCAACTGAACAGTGAATAAGCTGCTCTTTAGGGTTCATATATTTGTAAATCTGACTGTGAAGGAGTCAGTGCCTCACCAGCCATGAACCTCACCATACGTCACTGCTCTCAGCTTCCTCGCCCCCTTCTGGCCGCATCTGTCTGTAACACCAAAGGCAAAGCAAAATCAGGACATTTCAGTACAGGGTGTTGACGGATTACATCGTTCAGTGACAAACAATCCTGTACTATGGTGGCCCTGAAGTGCAGAGGGCAAAAACAAATTAAATTATGCAAAACAAATCAGAAACCGCAAAAACGGATTGAATAAGCAAAAGCAAATGTGAAACACAAATGCAAACGCAGCAGCAGGCAAACAAACAAACTGAGAAACATTAAGAAAAGAGCAGCGCATAACCCAAATGGAGTCGGAAAAACCATGAAAACTGCACGAAGTTCATTCCGATTTAATCCCAGTTTTTCAACGAGTGATGGGGTGAAAGCGAGAACCGCTAAGCGGTAAAAGACATCTCTTATCTTTTTTTAGGTATTTTATGTACTTTAGCAGAGAAGATAACGTTTGCCTGACTCGGAGCACATTTGGCCAAAGTAGTGGCTTAGCAGACTGGGGTTTCACCAGTAAATGGGTTTGTAAGCCGGAGAAACTTGACACGTCGACTGCAAGCATAGCAGAACGAATTTGATGTCTTGGTGGAACCTCGGGTCACGAACGTCTCAGAACACGTACAAATCGGGTTACGACCAAAATGTTCGTCAAACGTTTGCATCTGTTCACGACCACACACTTGCGTGACGAACAAGCCAGCTTCCCTTCTGGTTTGTACACGCCGATGATTTCCGCAAGTGTTCAGTCTCTCCCTGAACATTGTTCTCAGTCAGACATGCGTGCAATTGCTGTGAGCTCTTTGTGCTCTACTTCGTGTGCTTTTGCATTAATTTTGCAATTAACCATGGCCTCTAAGCAAGTGAAGAGTGGTACTTCTGGTGAGAAGAACGGTTAGAAGAAAATTAAAATCGAATTGAAGAAAGAAATTATCGAAAAGTATGAGCGTGGCGTTCATGTTACCGATCTTGCCGCCAAGTACAAGAAATCAAAATTTACGATTTCGACTATTCTAAAGCAGAAAGAGACAATTAAAGGAGTTACAGTGTTAACCAAGCAGAGGCCTCAAGTGCTGGAAGAGATGAAAAACTGTTGCTAGTGTGGCTGAACAAGAAGCGGCTTGCAGGGGATAGCGTAAGGGAGGCGATGTTATATGAAAAAGCCAGGAAGATTCATGGCGATTTGCTGCAAAACTATCCTTCTACGAGTGGCTAGTTCTTCCTCCTCACTTCCTTCATGCCAGACCTCGACTCATGCAAGTTTAGTTTTCTTGGTTGTTTATGGTTAGTTTTTGTATAAATTAAGGATTTTTCAAATTTAAATTTTTTTCCCTGTATTTAAAACTCATTAAAAAAAGTGTTTACAGCGAGCGGTTCGTAACGCTATAGTGTGAACTCTTGCAGTGTTAGTTTTCTCTGTTGTTTAAGGTTTTCTCAGTGTTGTTTAATGTTTTTACATTTAGTTTATTATTACACTGTGCATTCTATGGTATAATTAACTATTTTTGTGCTTAAAAATCTTTAAAAAAATATATATATTTACATACAGTTCGTACAGTCTGGAACGAATTAATTATATTTACATATAATCCTAGGGGGGAAATCAGTTCGGGTCACAACCAAATCGGGTTGCGACCATAGTTTTGGAACGAATTACGGTCGTGACGTGAGGCTCCACTGTACAGGTATATGCTGTCTGTTAGTCTAGTGTTGAACTAAGTTCTAGGTAAACGGAGAACAGTCTGTCACTTTTCTGATTTACTTTCGCAGACATCATTGAGGAACCAGTTCTCTCACGGTGCGACAGAAGCATTATTGGCTGCAAGTCATGTGTGAAGCAGTGGCTGGAGACATCTCAGCACTGTGCAAAATGCAGGGAGGCCAACAACGATGTTATAGAAGTTACTGGTCTAACAGCTGCATTTTCTGTGTTGAAATCATTTTTTCCAGAAGAGTTTACACACACAAAGGTTTACATTTACAGTCAGTCGATCGTTTCCTGTCTGTCCTGTTCAGTTTTCAGATGCAGCAGTTCATACATCTCTCTGAGTTACATTTATGAGAAAGAGCAGAGCTTATTTGCATGGTGTAAAGTCACTGTTTATGGCTCTGAAAAACAAATGTGAAATATCAGGATAGTTTTCTGCAAAATGACTCTCTGTTCTTAGTTTGTCCTGTTCAGTTGTGAAGGGATCAACTCCAAAAGTGGAATATTCTTTGAGTGCAGATCCCGAGCGCTGCCTGTAAAGTTCTCCAGCTTCAAGTGCATGTGGTAAGAGTTCTGGAGAAATTCTTCTTTTACAGCCAGGTTCCGCAGAGTGATTTGGGATGCCTTTTGCTGTCGAAATAAGAGCAGGTGTTTAAACGTGGTTATTATCAGGGTTGGAATCATTCTCACGCTTCCTTTTTTATTTTTTACCTGGGATTAATTGAGCATTCCATGAATCTGCCACACTTGCAAGACCGATGAGGCACAGCTGGCAGGTCAGGTTGGACACACAGTATCGCACAAGGTTGTCCTCCATATCTATCTCCTCCTGGTCCATCAGCTGGCGTAGGGCTGTTTTCACTGGACAGTTGACACGGTTGTTGATCTCAGGCCAAAGCCTTTCAGCTGAGTGGTTCTGAGTTAGCAGAAACATCTCTTAAAATGTTTAACAAAAGCTCAAATTCTTATACTACTACAGTACTTACATACTTGTAAATGGTACGAAAATCTTACTCTTGTGGATGAAGCCTCTCGTGATTGAAGTGATGATGTGACAGCATCTCCTGCATGAACAGTCAAATAAAATTCCTTTCCATGGTCCACTCGCACCTCGTCCCACATACCATAGGCGATTACTGTAGGCCAGGACAAATAATGAATGTTTATTTTACTGTCTTTTCAAAGTATTTTGATTTTTGACCAGTTAAAGGGGTGAGTTTTACATTAATGAACGTTGAAAGTACCCATTCATGTTGATTTGTGTTATTTATTAGTTGTAGTAAGACACCATTCTTACCCAGAATGCCTCAGATTTCTTTGTTATGTCCCTGTCATGCTCAGACGCTGTAGATGTGTGTCAGTACAAAAGAAAGATGTGGAAACCCAAGAACTTTGTTCTGTTCATAAATGGCCCCAGTTTAACTGTGCTGCAGTAAATGTGAGTTATCTGATTCATATGCAATTCTATTTGATTTGTCTCTCTTTTCATCCAAACGCCACATATATATCTGTCAACATTAAGATGAAATACTGATCAAAATGTTCTGCAAGTTCTTAATGTATTATAGTCAGGAACATGGCACCAGAAACATTTGGTGCATTTCTCTATTTTACATTCAAATATTGTACATTTTTTGTGCCAGTTAAAAACAGATAAGAAGCCATAATGGGCTTTGTGAAATTATATTTGACGCTGCATTATTACATGTCCATCTAAACACTGTTAATAAGTCAGTAATAAAATAAAAGGTTTGAGAGGTTGTATTACGTGAAAACATCTTCATACATTTAGATAGATGGTCGAGTTGTTTTTGATCGGCATTGCGGAGTGACTCACAATCCTTTTGCTGAATCCATCAATAGCTAAAACATTGGTGACCCCGAACATTACACGATTTTCGTTTTGCTCCAGGTGAAGCTTGTGCCCCATGTATTCAGCATGGTATGGTGTGGGATTAAGATTTAGAGCTCCCTTAAAAAAAATCACAAGAACAAATGACAGCAAATAGGATAAAGAAAGAATTTATCATACGCTAACTCAAACTCTGTATTCAGTGAAACAGAATTACCATTACAGGGGTTTTATCACACATATGACTTACAACAGGTTCTGAATACAGTTCTGGCAGAAGATTACTGAATAACATACGTGGCGTCTTGCTTCATGATAAGGTTGATGCACCTCTCTTAAAATTGACCCAATTCGTCCCTCTGCAGCATGTATCCCTTTCGTGGACAGATAACCCTTCATCATTTTGTGGCCATATGTTGGGCCCACCGGTTTAAAATAAAGTTCATGCTAGAACAACAAATGTAAAGTCGCTTATTCTAAAACCAGATGTGTAACGCTAAAGCATTATTGTGCTAATTAACTGCACTAATATCAATGACAGACTGTGACGATGCCGGTTCAATGCATGCTCCCATCGTCTTTACGGGAGCCCTTGAACCCTGCACTGTCGGTAATGTCACCGATGACCTCATGTGACGATGTGGGTTCTGGCTCCACACTCCCTTTGATGTTTGGAAGCACTTGAACCCAACACCGTCGATAATGTTGCCGAGTGAGCTAGTCAGTGTAGGCAATAAACAATCGAGCAAGGGGATGGTAAAGTGCAAAAGTGCATTGTGCTTTTATTTAAAACAGTCAACAACAGTTCATCAAAACAGTGTTCAATGATTCCAAGTTCCTCCATAAATAAATAATCCAATAAAAGAAACGTGGAGGTTAAAACAATAGAAAAAAAACACAATCCTTTAAAAACGACGTTAAAATGTTCCTTTAGGAAGCAGTCTTAAAAACAACAAACAAGCTCGGTGCTTCTTTTAATATGTGACTCCCCTGCATCTCCCTGTCCAGGCTTCGTAACAGAGGAGCCACTCTCTCTATGCAGCTGCCCTCCTACAACACACACTCGAGACTGGAGACCTCCCGATCCCTGGCTCCGGTATGGCACTCATCCCAGCTTTGGAGACTTGATTACCCCAATGGCCAAGGACGCACACATTGGGGACTCCAACCACCAAGCCTCCCGACTTCCGCTGCCTTTCCGCGGCTTTTCCACGGCCAGTCGCCTTCCCTTGATCACTCCCGCTATATAATCGCTCAGCGGGAGCGACATCCAACTCAAACACCTGGGTGTAGGCCCTTCACCCCAGGCCCTCGCAGCTGCCCGCGAGCGCTCGTTCGCTCGCTCTCTCTCCCTTTTCACCGACCTGCTTCCTCTCCTGCTCCCGATAACCTCCGTCCTCTCTCCTTTCATTCCTTTTTCTCCCCTTTCTAAAACCGACTCGCGCTTCTTTTTAAAATGACGAGGGGCCATCACAGCTGTAGCATTAGCCACGGGAGCAATCACGGATGTGGGCAGTTCCGCACCTGTGCACTACGTGAGAAACACCCACATCGCCGACTACCCCGCGGCTCGCTACAACAACGCCCCCCTCACAAAGCCGTCTCAGTAATTTATTTAAATATGGCCTTTACTCAACGAGCTGTGGACCCATAACACCACACCTCAACATAACAATGAAACAAGGGGAGGGTGTAAAAGTGCAAAAGGTGGTGCAGTGGTAGTGCTGCTGCTTTGCAGTAAGGAGACTGTGGAAGATTGTGGGTTCGCTTCCCGGTTCCTCCCTGTGTGGATAGCGCTTTGAGTACTGAAAAGCGCTATATAAATGTAATGAATTATTATTAAAAGTGCTTTTATTAAAACAACAACAAAAACAAAGTGTCCAAATAAGTGCAATGTGTTTCAAAACCTTCTTTAAATAAATAATCCATTAAAACAGAAGTGGAGGTTAAAAAAAAAAAACAATAAATAAATCCTTTAAAACGAGGTTAAAACAATGGCATGAAGCAGTCCTTTAGAAACACAAAGCCCGGTTTCTTCTTTTACCTGGCGACTCCCCTGCTTCTCCCATCAGGCTTCTCAACTGGAGAGTCGCCCTACCTGCAGCTGACCTTCTTTCCACTCCTGATCTGGAGGCTTCCCGATCCCTGGCTTCGGTTTAGCACTCTCTAGACCGAGACTTCGATTTCCCCAACGGCCAGGATGCTCATGCCGGGGAATCCATCTCCAATGACTCCCGCCGTCTTCCACAGAAAGCCATCCTTCTTGCTGGTCACTCCCGCTCCTCACAGAATGCTCAGCAGGAGTGACCACAATCGACTGCCCTAGGTGTTGGCCAAACACTTTGCTAGGGCTCAACTGTCCAGCTGTCTGTGAGCCTTCGCTCGCTCTCACTCTCACACACTCACACACACACACTACATCCTGCTTTCTTCCTCTGCAACCTCCCTCTGATCATCAAACACATTTAACCATTAGTCAAATATAACACAAGTAAACACAAAATGCAGTTTTTAAATGATGGTTTTTATTATTTAGGGAGAAAAAATCCAAACCTACATGGCCCTGTGTGAAAAGTAATTGCCCCTGAACCTAATAACTGGTTGGGCCACCCTTAGCAGCAATAACTGCAATCGAGCGTTGCGATAACTTGCAATGAGTCTTTTACAGCACTCTGGAGGAATTTTGGCCCACTCATCTTTGCAGAATTGTTGTAATTCAGCTTTATTTGAGGGTTTTCTAGCATGAACCGCCTTTTTAAGGTCATGCCATAGCATCTCAATTGGATTCAGGTCAGGACTTTGACTAGGCCACTCCAAAGTCTTCATTTTGTTTTTTCAGCCATTCAGAGGTGGATTTGCTGGTGTGTTTTGGGTCATTGTCCTGTTGCAGCACCCAAGATCGCTTCAGCTTGAGTTGACGAACAGATGGCCGGACATTCTCCTTCAGGATTTTTGGTAGACAGTAGAATTCATGGTTCCATCTATCACAGCAAGCCTTCCAGGTCCTGAAGCAGCAAAACAACCCCAGACCATCACACTACCACCACCATATTTTACTGTTGGTATGATGTTCTTTTTCTGAAATGCTGTGTTCCTTTTACACCAGATGTAACGGGACATTTGCCTTCCAAAAAGTTCAACTTTTGTCTCATCAGTCCACAAGGTATTTTCCCAAAAGTCTTGGCAATCATTGAGATGTTTCTTAGCAAAATTGAGACGAGCCCTAATGTTCTTTTGCTTAACAGTGGTTTGTGTCTTGGAAATCTGCCATGCAGGCCGTTTTTGCCCAGTCTCTTTCTTATGGTGGAGTTGTGAACACTGACCTTAACTGAGGCAAGTGAGGCCTGCAGTTCTTTAGACGTTGTCCTGGGGTCTTTTGTGACCTCTCGGATGACTCGTCTCTGCGCTCTTGGGGTAATTTTGGTCGGCCGGCCACTCCTGTGAAGGTTCACCACTGTTCCATGTTTTTGCCATTTGTGGATAATGGCTCTCACTGTGGTTCGCTGGAGTCCCAAATCTTTAGAAATGGCTTTATAACCTTTACCAGACTGATAGATCTCAATTACTTCTGTTCTCATTTGTTCCTGAATTTCTTTGGATCTTGGCATGATGTCTAGCTTTTGAGGTGCTTTTGGTCTACTTCTCTGTGTCAGGCAGCTCCTATTTAAGTGATTTCTTGATTGAAGCAGGTGTGGCAGTAATCAGGCCTGGGGTGGCTACGGAAATTGAACTCCGGTTATTTTTTAACAAGGGGCAATTACTTTTTCACACAGGGCCATGTAGGTTTGGATTTTTTTTCTCCCTAAATAATAAAAACCATCATTTAAAAACGGCACTTTGTGTTATATTTGACTAATGGTTAAATGTGTTTGATGATCAGAAACATTTTGTGTGACAAACATGCAAAAGAATAAGAAATCAGGAAGGGGGCAAATAGTTTTTCACACCACTGTATAGCTTTTGTCACCTCTGTCTCCAAATGTGTGTCAGAGAGTCGACAGCCCAAGATTTGATCAGCACAAAACTTTCTAATATTTCTCGCAGAAAACCCTCTCGCTTCTCCGTGTTCATATGACAGATGCTCGGATAGAATTTTTGATGACAGGCCTTGTTTTGCCGTCTCTAAAACCACGTCTGGGTACTGTTCCAATGTCACGATGATGGTCCAGTCTACACACCAGTGACCAGTGTTTGCTGCAAGTGGCGCATTACCTGACCAGGTTGTTGACCTACAAAAACTTCCGGTTCAGAAAAAATAAATAAAGGTCGTTTTCTCGTTCTCTTTTCTTGCATTTTTCTTTTCTGATGTGTGAAAGAACAAAAGGAAAAAAGTAATTTTTTTGTGTTTTTCATTTTTCCCTTTTAAGCTGAAAATCAAATAATTTTCTCTTTTTCTCTTTTAAATGATACTTTCTGAAATGAAATTTCAAATACCAAAAAGTACAAAGACCTGATTTGTGTTTGTGTTTCCAATTTGTTTTCAGGTTTTCTGATTTGTTTTGGTGCATTGCACTTCAGGGCCACCGTAATCCGAGGTCCGGAGTTTGTCAACGACATGTTCCACCTCACAATCAGCCATCTTCTCAGTGAACTGAATTCACATTACTAGGAGAAGTAAACGACCATGAAAACACTTGTGATATTGAATATAACTAACGCTTAACCTTAAATGACACCTGCCACACACATTTGGTTGTAAAACAGCCGAAGGGCTCATTTCAATGTAATTCCACCCCTGACTGAGGGCTGGCGCTGTCGCCTAATGTCTTTCTTCTTTTTTCATCTGCAGTCCTAATGACTGATAGCCAGAAAAGTCACAAAATCACCTCCAGTTTCCGGTCACCTTCCTCTCCACTGACCTCATTGCCGGTTCTACCTCCACTTGCAGGCAGAATATTGCATCTGAAAAAATGTTACTGCTAAACTAACATTAATCATTTTGTTATTTCATTTTTTCCAATTATACAGGGTTTGCCTATGGCTGCCCCAAATCTTTATGCCCTCTTTTTTACTAAAATGGCATAGTTGGCACCCGAGATTAGCAATCCAGTGGACCTTAACACTAGGCGTGTGCAAAATACTTCGTTTACGATTATATCTTAATTGCTGTTTTAACGATGTCCAAGATTAAATTATCGAGTATGTAACTCACTTTGCAAAAAAATAAAAAAGAAACAGTGCATTCACTAATGCAACAGTATAGACCACTGCGCGTGCACAAAGCAAGTTGCGTAGGCATGTACGTCCAGCAAGCCGCAAGTTACCGTCGCTCCCTGCCTCAAAATGTGTGAACAAACAGCGCCAGATGATAAAACAGCCTCGCCATCTACGTCATCAGAGTTAATTGCCAGACGTGGTTCATTCTCACTTGCATGGCTGTGGTTTAGTTTTGAAAAGACTGATGTTGCTCAAAAGACGGCAACCTGCAAACTATGTGGTAAATCGGTTTCAGTTAAAGACAGCTCGATAAATAACATGTTTCACCATTTGCGAACTAACCACTGCACAGAATACGAAGAATATGAAAAGCTTAAGGAGTCAACTGTCCAGCACAAGTCTAAAGTAACCAAGGTACAAGCACAAAAACACACTCAGCAAACTTTAGCAGACTCATTCTGTAAAAAAGTGCCTTACGACAAGAAAAGCAACAGATGGCGTGACATAACAAACACCGTCACCAATTACATTGCAAAAGATATGGTGCCAGTTCAAGTGGTTGAGAGAGATGGTTTTAAACAGCTATTGAATACTTTAGACCCAAGGTACACACTGCCTGGCCGAAAAAATTTCAGTCAAACAGCTCTGCCTAAGTTGTATGATTCGTGTTGCCAAACTCTGACGCATAATCTGCAAAAGGTTTCACATTTTGCCACAACAACGGATTTATGGTCAAGCCGAACATCCGAGCCATACCTTTCCCTGACGGTGCATTGACGAAAACTGGCAACTGCAAAGCTTCTGTTTCCAAACATCCTACTTCCCACAAGATCACACTGGCGTCATCATTGCGCAAGGTCTGAAAGATGCGCTGGCATCATGGTCACTGCGAGAAGACCGCATGGTTTGCATGACAACAGACAGCGGGGCTAACGTTGTCATTGCACTACGGATTAATAACTGGAAGAGGCTACCTTGATTTGGGCATAGGCTTCATATTGTGATTGGCGAGTAATTTGGGGTTCCTCTATAAAATGGAGTTTAGGTTAAATTGATCTTATTTATTATGACGTTTAAAAATACAAAAAGACCTGATAAGTAAAGCTATAGATGACAAAAATATAATTCAATATAATTTCAAATAATACATTACATTATCTTGGAATTATCGTTATCGACAAAGTCCCAGAAAATATTGAGAATTTTTTTTCCCAATATCGCACACCCTTACTTAACACAGTGGTGGCAGCCTTGAAGGAGGAGGTGCAGACATTACAGCTGCAGGTGGCTGAGAACCGGTCTCTGGTTGCTTGATCCAAGGATCATCAGGCTGCCTGGGTGCTGCTCTGTGAGGAACATTCTCTCCTGCCCTCCAAGGTACTTCGATCTGCCCATCCTAATAAGGATATGGAGATTTACCTCCAGATTTCTGAACGTACAGTAATCCACCATCGCTGGGAATTCACTAAAAGGGCACACAGACTGGCCCCATTAATTACAGAGGAACCTAGGAAGTCCTATTTCTGACCTTGATGAGCAGGCCGGCAGCAATTATGAGTGGCTCTGCAGTCTCAAGCAGTCATGCTATGGGGGCAGCCTGGATGTGGGCACAAGCCTTGGTCAGATAACCCTGAGATCGTCATATTGACAGCCCAAACATAGGGTGGGTAACAATGAGACTCTGCTACTGAGACGATGAAATAGATGTCATGGATCCAAAACTCCACCCTGTGAGGTCACAACTCGACTCTCCATGAGTTCAATCTCAGCATTCAAGT
This sequence comes from Polypterus senegalus, assembly GCF_016835505.1. NCBI lineage: Eukaryota > Metazoa > Chordata > Cladistia > Polypteriformes > Polypteridae > Polypterus > Polypterus senegalus. The sequence continues at coordinate 103,170,994 of NC_053165.1, read as the reverse complement.
CATGGCTTTTGTCCCCACCTCACTCTCTAAATTATTGGCACACTGGGAGGGACCCTATGAAATCAAAGATGGGAAAGGTTTGTAGATGATTTGGTGAAACAACCAGACCATCGGCCAGACTTATCACATATTGCTGAAACTGTGGAAGGTAAGGGAGCCCAATCCCTACACCGGCCAGCCTCCACTACCTCTTCGTTCATAGGGAACACCTCAATTTAACATCCCAGCAACAAAAGGAGCCTGAAGCACCAATACATTTGTCCCATGAGTGGTTGTAGGTGGACCACACTGATTACACATGACATCATCACAGACCCATGAGTCATTGTCACGGAATGCCCCTCCCCCAGTCTCCCAGAAGCAAAACACACTGAAGTTGACCTTGAGATCAAGCAAATGCTGGACCAGGTGTTACTGAGGAGAGTTTTAGTCCATTGCCTAGCCTGGGGTTAGCAAAGTACTGCTGCTGTTTTGTCCCTCGCTTCTCTGAAAGGACTCACCTTTGATAAACTTAACAAAAAAGCAAACGCCTAACACTGTGGCATGGAATGATAAAACCAAAACTGAATTCTGTGACCTAAAGCAGGTCTTGCATCACAACTGTTTTATTAACTCCCAACTTTTAAATCCCTTTTATCCTCCAGACCAGTGTTTTTCAACCTTTTCGCTGGAGTGGAACCCTGTGCAAATGGTTACCTTGCTCACAGAACACTGTGCAATTATTCACCAGTATATCCTATATCATGGGACTTTTTCGGTGGAACCCTTGGCTAGCACTCACGGAACCCCAGTTGAAAAACACTGCTCCAGACAGTTGCTTCAGACAAAGGTCTTGGTCCATGGCCATGCTGAACCAAAGTGTCAATGGTGTTGGACTCCCTGTGATGTATCTGAATCAGTAACTATTGGACCAGGAGACCAGGTATGTGGCCAGGAAGTGAGAAGCCTTGGTGCTTAAGTAGGTCATTCAGGTCATTCCTCATGAGAGGGGAGTTCACCCTCGTCACTGATCATGTTCCTCTCCAGTGGATAAGATTACATGAAGAGTTAAATCCTCGCATCATACGGTGGTGTTTGGGCCTCCAGTCATATAAATTCACGGTTGAACATATCCATAGCTCCCTCCACACCAAAGCCAATGTGCTCTCCTGGGTATATGGCCTTTCGGTTTGGGCCACCCGTGTCACGTGTGATTGGGACACAACCTAAGGACTAATTCGACTGTAATTCCGCCCCGACTGAGGGATGGTGCTGTCGCCTAACGTCACTCCTCCTGTTTCATCTGCAGATCCAAAGATCAACGGCAAGACGAGTTATGATATCACTTGATTGCTTGAATCCGCCTCTTCCTTTTTACTGACCTCTTAACCTCCACCACCATCTGCAGGCAGTCTACTGCTAGGCTCATTTCTGAAAAGTCATCACCGCTAAACGGACAACAGACATTTTATTTGGTCTCTTTCAATTATACGGGGTTTGCATATAATTGCCCTCTTGGTCTTTTATCATTAAGCAATTAATCACCAAAGTAATTAATCTTCTGTTACCAGAAGTTTAGCTTTTAATATGTATTGACTTTGTTTTCAACTTTTTGCCTCTTGACTTTGTTTTATTAATCTTTTCACCATGATTCCACTAAATACAACTGACAATGACCCTCTAACCCTCCAGCAGTATGTCTCACCCTACTGAATGAAGCCAGAAGACTAAGATGATGTCATCAGCTCTTTGAACGTCTCAGTTCCTTGGTTAAAGTTCTTCAAAGAGCAAACACTGATGAAAAGTGAACAACCTGAAATTGACAGTTGACAGACAAACATCCCTGCGACATTAATAGGAAATCAGAGTGGACGTCCATCAAAACAGAGAAGCTAATTGCAGAACTCGGGACTGAGACTGGGGTGAAGCACACGTGTCACATTAACGCTCATTAGTCGGATTAGTCAGGGCCATTTCATTTACTCTCCCTTTCTGAGTGTCCCGTTGGCACTGCTTAACAAACATCTAAACACATTTGATGAATTATTTGAGTTAATGATTATTTTTAAGGATTTAAAAAATAGTCATCACCTGATAATGTTTATTAATCTTTTTGCTTCACCAGAATTTTTTCTCAGTATCACTTGACCTTAAATTGTCCACAAGCAGCAAATAACATAACATAACACACTAGACATAGAAAACATAACAGATTTAATCTTTTTATTTTTTAACAAGATTCCTTATTCATTCATTTTCATGATTATTAATTGTTGGACAACTTGGCAGTGTGCACTGTTTAGTAATATTTATGATGTATCTTATAACAATATAATTTCCTTATTATTATTATTATTTTCAAATCTTGGGAACTCCTTAAAAAAACTAAATTCTAAAACACTAAATATAGTGAACTTTTTTTTAAAAAAGGAGTTCTGAAATATATATAATATATATATATAATATATAAAATATATATTATATATATATATATATGTATGATTCAATAATACATAAATGAAAAACTACAAATAAAGATATATTGTAGTGATGGATCAGTGCTATAATTTTGACTTGGGTATAGATACCAGTTTTCGGATCGTAGTGACACCAAAAGTGTACTGAAGCAAATAACAGATCCTTCCCATAACCCCCCGCTGACACTCACTAGTCTACCTCGTGCACCGAGCGTGTTGCGCCTGTTGTGCCACATAAATGCAATGCCTCCATACTTCTCTACAAGCTACATTTTCCCTTTTGAATTCTCCAGTGCGTCAAAACTTGCCGTTCCTTGTAGAGTTCACTGTGGAGTCTAAAGCACATTGTATTTGCAGTGGCGTAGCTAGGGCGGGCGGAGTGGGTGGTCCGCCCCGGGCGGCACAGTTTTGGGGAAGGCATTATTGGCCAAAAGGCTCAGTACAATTCGTGTGTAAGCAGCACAAAAAAAAAAGAAAAAAGTTAAATTCTGTGATTTTTATCCACGAATGCTTCAAAAATAATTTTCAGACTGTGACGGCATCAGACACAGCAGTTGAAATTTATGAGGCAAAAATAAACATAAACATTACACCGATGATAATTTCTAGGAAGATAAGCAGCTAATTTACAATGTATAATTTTGTTTCATTATTAATCCGAATGCGTTCTTACTTTGCGCAGAAAACATCCCCACCTATCACTACAGTACACCACACTGGTTCTGGTTTTCGCAGCATAATTATATTAAACTAACAATCAGAACACGGCTTATCAATGCGTCTATACAATATTCTCATCTAGTTGATGCTTATAAATAACTATATGTGAAAAACTATTGCTGTTTTTCTATATATGAATAAATCTAAATTTATCTTCATTTTTCTCTATACGGCATTTTAATTTTCTATTTAAATAGGTTACCATATTCAGATATGATGAAAGGCGGCAAATTGATGCACTGAGTGGCACGAACTCGAGCTACGCCACTGCATATTTGAGGAGATGGCTGATGGGAATTATCCCACACTGAAGCTTCATCCACACTACCATAATTTCATTTAAAAACGCACTCCACACTGGAGTTTTCACGTCATTTTCAAAAGGATCCTTGTCCATACAGAAATGGCCAAAAACGCATATGATATACAAGTTCAAATACACTCGGCACGTACAAATTTGTGGCAAACTCTGCAAAGGGACTTTATAAAGAAAAATTCCCAACCCCATGAAAATCAAATTCCCATGTGCTTCATTTATACGCTTTCAAAACTATCGGTGCATGCAGGACTCACGGCATAGAAACACAAAGAAATTCTTTAAGGGAAGAAGTGGCCCATGTCACGTTAATGCACTGGTTACAGTTGACAGCTGCACTCCTCAGAACGGGCAGCAGTCTTCCTGTCATTAAAAGAAAACACTGCGAATGTTAAAGGGTCGACATCACGCTTAGCTCTATGCTCAGTTGTGAGAGGTTCACTTATAAGAAGCCGACAGCAATCGGAGTGCATCTTGTGCCAAGCAACATTTACAAAACAAACTCAGTAGGCAAACATACATACATACATACATACATAAATAAATAAATAAAATAAATAGATAGATAAATGTGTGTGTGCATCTGCATTATCGGTTTACTGCACTGTGCTTTCGTGTCTCTCTCTGACTTGTAATACTGCGAGCTCAGCTGCATTGTACACCCATCTACTTTGTTGGGCGCTTTGTTATTCATTTTGTTGCAGAATGCACTCCTCTTTACTGAACAGACATAGTTTAAGTAATAAACTCGACCAGAGGAGATCAAATGAGTTACAATCTGATTGTCACAGGGGTCTGAACTTTTCACTACAACAGTAACCCTGCCAGCCATGGAGTTTATTGCTAACCTGTGGAGACTGGTAAATAATCTGCATTTTACGCATGTCTATAGCATTCAAAAGTCACACTGTAAGATGCATACAGGTAAGCGGCACAACAAGCGCCATGGAAAGCAACTCCTCTATGCCTGCTGTGTTGGAAAACGTTTCTCTTCTTTGTTAATCTAGCTCTCAAGTTCGTCTCTATACTCTTCTTATACGCATCGTTAAGGTCAGTTTTCTCAGACTGAATGATTAGAAGGTTGTGAGATGGCAGCTGAGAAAAACTGATTACATTTTCATGCCACGGAAACTAAAGCTTCCTATGCGTCAATGGAGTTGTTTCACATGCTGCTGCTGCTGTAAAAAGTACGATAAATAGCAGCATGCATGTTGCTCAGCCCAGAATTCCCACTTGGATGAACTTTTGTAATTTTCTACACAAGCACGTGGTGACCCATCACAAACCTCCGTGACCCATAGCTTAAGAAACACTGCTCTAGTGCACTGAAAGTGGTGGGGGAGTCAACAGTGTCGGGGGGCGCTAGGCCTTTCATAACTACTATGTATTTTTGGTACCGAAATTCCTTAAATACTGGTACCTTACCGTTTTAAAAACTGGATTTTTCACTACTGGTATACCGCGAAACCCTAATATATCAATGCGCTCTGTTAATAAATATGTAATTTACAGATCACAATATATGCCACAATATTATTTCTGTTCAATCATACTATATACAAAATAAACCGATTTCATTAAGAGCAGGTCATGTCTAAATACAGCTTTGGCAAAGGAAGCACCTCACAAATCAAGATGTCAAATATTAACAATATTCTAATGACATTCAGGAAATATGTCGGCATACTTTTTAAAACTGAAGTTTTTACACAAGTGAAAAAAAAAAAACGTAAATAGCTTTTGGGGTTCACATTTCATTGCAGCAATAAGTACTACAAATAAAGACAGCTAAAACATCATTTTTAGTAAACAGGTGTAATATGAGAAACCAATCCAACTATAATTCTTCTGTCCAAAATAAAAAATTAGCCAGTTGCTTTCACTTTGAAACTAAAGACAGCAACTTGGGGGAAACGATGAATGACACCAAATGTTCAGCAGTGTTACAACTGCTGAAAATGAACTCTTTATGGACAGCTTTGGCTTGTAGATAGCAAGCAGAAATCACCGAACTCAAAGCCGCTGGCCTTTTGTTAGTACTGATGGGTTAAGTTATTAGTTGGACTAAATTTTTTAAGTATAAAAATAAATGTCTCATTTGCCTAAAATAAAAAGATTAACAAATAAAGGAAAAAATAGGTAAAACAGAAGATCTGACCCATAGAGCTATATGTGTAGAGCAAAGGTGTGCCTGTAATTCTATTTTCCACACGTCCCACTTGTTTTTGAAAACAACTCAAGAACTACGCTTAAATGCAAGGATCAGCTTTCTGGAAACATACAAAATGATGGAAGCCCTACAAAAATTATATAAAACAAATCAAAAAGTAAACGGTGTCAATGAGACAGGTATGAAGTAAATGCAAGAGGCAAAGTGAAGCAGCAGCCCCACAGAGACACTGTAAGCAAACCCATCAATGCGCATGGGGTACAGAAAAGGGCACCTGACGAGAAAAAGCTGCTTCTGTTTTACTGTTTAAATTTGTATACAAATTCACTGCTGTATTCTCACTTGTACTAATTTAATCAAATTTATTCTCCTTAAAGCTTGAATTTTTCTTTTTTTTAGATATTACCAAGTGGGTGAGCATTGCACTTGTGTTCCACACTGATTTTCTGCTACCTTTGCAGGATGACTAACAACAAACTTATTGTTACTGTGAACAAATCTAACTGAAATTAAACTGTTCAGCAACATTAAAAGCATATTTTTTACTACTATAGTTTACTGATTTAAAAACAATAATGTATTTGATGTAAGACAGCATATCGCAGACAGCAGCTTTTAATGTAAAAAGACCAACAAGATCTTAAAGGTAAGGGAGATATTCCTGACAAGTGTGATTTGTACTTTACTAGAAATTCAGTGTGCATCACTATACCTGCCTGAAAATGACAAATTTATGATGCTCATTTACAATTCTGAAATGTTTCATTTTTCAGATTTCTCTGAACATCTGGTGGGAAGATTTTCATATTCCCAAACATCTGTTGATTCCTGTGTGTCAAAAAATTCTTCCGTCTCTTCTGCAGCCAGGGCACAATGAGGAACCACATTAATGTCCTTGTCCTTCTCCGCCATTTCTAGTGCAGTCATGTGGTTACAAAGGTGACCGTTATTCTCCAGGCTCGATTTCGAGAAAGAATTCACAGAAGAGTGATTCATAATTCCATGGGTTTCCAAGCCCTCGATATTTGCTGAAGAAGATAACTGCTCACTACTACTTTGCTGTTTTTCATCTTCAGATATTGTTAGTTCACAAGGTGGGTCGGGGCAAGAGTCTTTATAAGAATGCTGGTTTCCAGTAAATCTCTGCCCACTTGCTAAACGTAATTCATTTAAAGGTACACTTTGTTGAGAAGGAACAGTGGTGTGAGCACTTGATTGATTTTCTTGAGCTGTTGATGCCCCATGGCTCCCATGTGCATCTTCACTGCTTTGAGGAGTAAGGGGATTCTTTTCACTGAAACTGAACCTCGGAGAAGTGTCAACTGTTGATGGGGAAGAGGGGCCAGCACTTGAAACAGTGCTGGATGGACCACTGCTGTCTGCAATAAAAGAATATATAATATAGTTACAAATAATATATTTCAGATCTTGAAATTACAATCGATACTTTCCATTTTCAATAATAAATAAGACACAGCTTATACTTTAAACTGTTAAATTAAATGTAAAGACAGTCCTGTTTATTAATTTGGAATTTCAACTGTACTTCTTTAAATGTCTTTAATTAAATACATTATTTATTTATTAGAAGAAGCACTGCACTGTTTTACACCCTGTTTGGACTAAGTTTCAATAAAAGCACAAGGCAGGCGCTTTGCACCATCACTTGTGAAGTGTTCCCATCACTCAGCTCATCTCAGTGCATGACTATCGATGGTCCTGGGTCCAAGGAATATGGCAGCTGTAGCTGACTGACTCGCTCACTCATGAGCAAAAACATTTCCCGTTTTGTTAAAAAGCTGACATTTGGCACAGTGGTACATCTAGGGTAGCAGGTATCTGCTAAGAAAGAACATTTTGATATATTAGTATTTAGGGGTAAAAAAAACCCCAGAAAAACCAAGTACTCCAAAATTTCAAAAATGCCTTGATGGATTTGATTGAAATTGTAGGAATAAAAGCTAACAGAGGGTGGAGCATTCTAATGGATCATTTCAACACAGTGATGACAGGAATCACATGGAGAAATGGTGTGTGCCACTTAATACAAATGATAACTCCCTGCAGAATTGAAGTGAAAGGAGCAAAGTCTGGTGAAGGACATGTTTAGCCAGGTGCTATGGCTGTGAGCGTAGTCAATTTCATGGAACTGATCCACTAATAAAGGCATTTAATATAGATCATGCCAATCCCGTTTAATCTGCAACCTTGTGCAAATCCTGATTTCGGGACTACAATTCCCATTAGCCAGTGATCTGCTTCAGATGATTTCATTAGTGTTCACAAAGTTTTAATAAGAGTATCAGTAAAAGAGGCATTTTATCAAAGGTATAAAGTGCCGATTTTTTTCCCCCCACAACCACTTTGGGATAACAATTTAATTGGCTCGCTCACATTTATTTTAGAGTAGTGTTTCTCAAACATTACGGCTTTCATGAAGCACAATTAGAAAAGCCAGAAGAGGATGGTTCACTAGGTGAAATGAGCACAGTATAAAATGGAGAAAAATACTGCGCAGCACCGTTGATCACTTTGGCGGACCAGGGGTTTGTCATATGTGACAATAAATCTGAGATATCTGATCACCCAACTTTTTTCCCCACCAGTGCATAGCCTCATGTTTTTGAAAACGCCAACACTGTTGTCTATCTGCATATCTAAATCAGCAATCAACAATCTAAATCAACTATAATATGACTTATTTTAAAGCCAAACTTTGACTAGGTGTTTTAATTGACTAAAACACCTAGAAAATCACCATGGTTTAATAAGAGTATCTGGGCTCTTAATTTAGTATGTCAAAAACTAGAGCATAGGTACAGAGCAACAAAACTACAGGTTTTCCAAACTGCATGAACAGTTTTAAACAGTAAAAAAGCTCTCTTTTTGGCCTGCTCTAACTACTATTTTGGATTAGACAACAGAAAAAATTTTCATGTACTGTTTAGAACATCTGCTAATAATAAATGTGAGATATGAGGTATAACGTTAAATACCTAAAATGTCAGCAGAACAGATTTTAATGACAAACTTGACAATGCAAGACCCCATATTTCAGTTGTCATGTCAAAATCTAAATATTGTATTGGGCAAACTCCTTCTCTCTCTCCTTGTGCCCCAGTTCCATAAGTTTAACTTAAAAAATGGAGCCAACTATGTGTTCCTTTTGCACCTTAAAAATAGTGGAAAATTTATATTATTTCTAAATATGGAGGACAATGAGAAATTAATTCTTTCATTTATTTCTACCAGTTTTAGCCTTTGGAACGTGTTATTCACTGGGAATCAAAGCATTTTAACTGCAATTTTAGGCAAATTCAAAATGCTGCTACAATAATCATAACAAGAGCTAAAAAGTACAACATAACTCCTATTCTCAAGTGTTTCTACCGGCTTCCAGTTAAACTAAGGGATGATTTTAAAATCATCCATTTTGTTTTAAATGGCCAATGTCCTGCTTGCCTATCTGAACTTTCACTGTTGACAAACCCAGAACAAGTATTAAGATCTCAAGATGCTGGCCTACTAAGATTCCAAGAATTAACAAAATAACAGTGGAAAATTGAGCTTTTAGTTGCAGGGCCCCAAAACTGTGGGACGATCTGCTAGCTTATATAAAAGATGCCCCTTCAATCTTAAATGTTTTAAATCCAGGCTGAACACTCACTACTTTAGTCTAACTTGCCCTGATTAGAGCTGCTGAACAGCTGTGCATACTGCAACTCTATTTTCTAGCTATATGTATAAAGTATACATAGTAATACATTAAGTATGAATCATTAGTGACCCTTTTCTATTCTGTGTCTCTTCATGGTGTTTTAGTGTGGAAATTGATGCCATTTCTCTACTTTGAAGCGGTTTACCTGCCCATGGATAGCTATCCAAGATAAAAGAAGTCTTGGAATCAAAGATTTAAAAATTCTGGTGTCATATAAGATGGTCCAGCATGGACTTAACTTTAGAATGTCCAAGGGAGGGGGCAGTCAGTTGACTTAAGTCTCCAGAAATGTGGCTGTGTCTGACTTTGTCTATGACTTTATGTTATAACTGATCAGGTGCTCCTAGAGGTTTATTTTCTCCAGGAAGGCTGCTAACTACAGTTTTTGTTTTCCTTTCCTTTGTTGTCAACTGGCCTTAGTTCAACAACAATATTAATGGAAAGATATTTTAAGTTCCACTTATAATAATCAGCTTGGAACTGTTTTGTTTTACTGTTTTAAACAAATGCGTGTATACATGTAATTAATGTATGCACATCATGTAATTAGAAATTTGTAAAATGTGTTATTCCAATATACCTGTGCATTTGGTACAATGCTCTGGAACTCAGTGAATATCACTGTCCAAAAATAAACTGAAATAGAGGTCTCAAACAGTGACCTTCTCTGGCTAGCACAAAATTATGTCTGCTTAGGATTAATTAACCCTTTTCTTCAGGAAAATAAATGATTTTAAACCTGTCTCTCCCATTTGTGCACCTTGGTTTCTATTGACAAGGTTGAACTCTATGTAGAATTCACATCATTCATTATAATCTTCCTCTCAGTTTATTCTAATTAATTTAGTTTTATTGTTGTGGAGCACTCTTCACTGAGTGTAGGCACAGGCACTCTTGAGTTCCAAACACTGGTATACGCTAGTGGAACAGAGGGGGACACTGATCAAAGGAAACACAGATTCTTCTCCAAAGCAGCCTTAGCCCAAGCTAAAACCAAATGTTTGAGAGAGGATTCAAGTATATACATTTGATAATAAAGGAAGGAGATGACAAATATTAATTTTGTTCTTGCGTGTACATAAGTCCAGTTTTTTGGTTCATATTTTGTGCATTTGTTTATCCGCAGAGCCTTGGAATGATAACTTTTTTCAATATAGTCCCTGCCCAAGGTAGTGTAAGGATGCCTATTAACACTAGAATCCCCAAAGTCTACGAAAAAAAAACGTAATCCCAGGCCACCTTAAATTCCTTTGCACCTCTCCTCATCAGCGTCTTTTGTTTTGCAAATGTGTCAATCAGCACAAGCAGACTTTCTGTACAAAGGTAGAACTGTAACAACAGACAATGTGTTCAAGTCGCTTTCCCTGTCTAATAGACTGCTGCACTGCAACACAACCCTGCTTGGCACCATAAATAAAGTGGGACTTCCACCTGCAGCTAAAGTCACTTTCCACTCTCCACACTAGTGTTTAGATCTGGCAGTGCCATGCGGACGGTGTATGCACCCAAAATGAAGTCTTTCTGCATTCCCAGTACCATGCACCATAATGTGGAGTTTGGGCAAGATCGGGAAAAAAAATATGTTCAATGACAACTCATGTTCAAATGACATAGTGCTTTCAAATAATGACATTTTCATGCATGGATGTGTGTGTGCATGCGTGAGAGAAGCAGAGACAGATTTGATATCATTCAAGTGGTTACTGGAATATAAAATAAACACTTTCGCAAATGTATAACCAAACAAGTGTGCTTTTATTAAAGAATAAAATTGAATAAAAAAAAAAATCAAGTGACAAGATACCAAGAAGAAATGATTCACCAGCATTTCTTATATCCCTTCAGCGATATCTTTTACAGGTAGCAAAATTTACATTGGGTGTTACAGAATGAATTTGAATGTATGTTTTTATTATATTATAGTGATAATAATAGCAACTCACTATTCAAAACAGGAATAACTCAGACTCCAACTCACAACCTCTTGATTAAAAGACAGAAGTTCTTACCTCTGCACAAGACAAACAGACATGTCAGCTGATATTTAGGCTTAGGTTTTTACTCATTGACAGCAACAAATTATTTTTTTTTCTTTGGGTATATTCTTGAATAAAAGCTCACTTGTGTTGTTATACTCTTTATGAAAGTGTTTATTTGGTATGTGGACATCAGTCTTCGCACATTATGTACTTTATGGCTGCATTTTGTCATTTTCTGTTTTAGTTATGTGTTAGACATTTCTTGCCTTGCATTTCCTGTCATCTGACATTTACCTAGATCGTTATAGACATGGAACACACATGAAATGTATGTATCCCAAATAACAATACTTAATTTAACCTATACAATTCCAAACACCTCACTGCCAGATAAAGAGACGTCAGCTCCTGAGAATTTTGTATCTGACTTGACTTCAGCTTTCTCAGTAAGGGGGATGAGTGACCAGGCTGCTTGCTGCTTGTACTGATCAACACATTTGCAAAACAAAAGATACTGATGGAGAGATGCAATGGAATTTAAGGTGGCCCAGGATTACAACTTTTTTTGTAGGCTTTAGGGATTCTAGTGTTAAAGGGAAAACACAGAAACATTGACTCTGCACAGAAGGAAGCAAGATGCATACCACACTCCCATCTACATTGGGGAGAAAACTGTAGAGAGGGTCAACAGTTGTAAATTTCTTGGAGTGACCATCACTGATTATCTGTAGTGGAAACAACACATGTTGGCTACCATCAAGAAGACTCAGCAATGTGTTTACTTCCTCAGATACCTAAGAAAAGCCCGGCTGTTTCAGTCTCTGCTCACCAAAATTCTTAGGTGCACAGTGGAGTCTGTTCTTACTGGTTGCACTACATCTTTGTTTGATACAAGTTCAGCTTAGGACTACATAACAATACAGAAGGTCTAATGGGATTATTACTGGAACATAGCTTCCTTCTGTCCAGAACACAAACATCAGACATTAGTCATTCAGTTACTTTTCCCTCCCCTTCATTCTAGCAAATGGTTAAAGACCATTAGTCCTCATACCACTTGATTAAGAGACAGTTTTTAATCCTTTAAAGACTACTTAAGAGCCACTTAAACTGACAACAGCACGATCATACCTGATCTGTGTCCTTAACTCTAAAATCTAAAATTAAGTGGTGTTTTATTTATTGTGTTAAATTTCTTCTTAGACGTTCGAGACACACAACTAAGAAATGTATTGGTCCTTGTACACACGATAATAATGCTGTACTTGAAACTTGACCATTTATGAATCTACACTTCATTTCATGTTTCTAGTTTAAAGCTGTTTAAATACATAATACATAAATATAAATAAATAAATACACAAATAGTTTAAATACATAACAATTAACAACTCAAAAAAGAGGTTAATGAAAAGGTCTGGAACATATGTGTAGAATCTTGATGACTGTAAATAAAATTAGCAGCACAAACTAATTTCTGTTCAGAATGGTATATACTCTGGAAAAGGCATATACTGAAAACATTGTTAAACCACACTATTTAATGAATTAAGACATTGTGGGATGATTTATTGACCTTTAAGTTACAGATATTATTTCTCAGTTATAAATGCTATGTTTTCCCTTTGACCATTCCAATCTGGCCCAGAGTTACAAAATTTACTGAGAATGTAAATGTCTGCACTGCATTGTACTTCTATTCATTTCAAGTTTAGTTTTTGGCTCTTGGGATTTGGAAGTACTGTAGCTCCATACATTTTGACCAAGAAAAGAGTATAAACAAGAGGAAAATGGTTAAATCAATCTTCTTCTGGCAGTATGATAACAGGCCATGTTAAATGAACAAAAAATCTTCAAAAATAAAAAATGTAAACAAAGGAGTAGATTATTTCTCCAGCAACTGACCTATCTAACTAAACTGTAAAACATTTATGGTCCAGTTATTGAGTGAACTTACACCAGGGCGGTCGATCACTGCGGTGACGCATTGACAGAGATGTCACAGATGATTGGAAGACATGGTGTGGAATAAAGGCATCCACTGCTGACTGATTAGAGCAATCAAACATAGATGAAAGAGCTGGAGAAAACAAAAAAATGTATATATATATCATGAAATCTGTCAATATAATTTTATTTTAGGATTTTGTATTTAAAAACAAAAATAACTATCCACATATAAGAACATTCTTACTGAGATTTTATCTTAAAATATCCCAAAATAATATTATAACTAAAAGTACCAGAGTCTGTAAGAGCACTCTTTTACAGAGGACTAATAACTCTGCATGAAGATGGATGGTGCAGAATGGCTCTGCAATTCCATCTGAGCATCTAAAGGTACATATTTATTAATGTTTAGCTATGACCTAGACATACTTTTCTGTATTTTTATTCAATATTTTTTAATTCCACTACATATACAATACTCTAAAATATCCTTAGGAGTTAAGTCTTGTAAGTGATGCAATGTTAATGAGATAAATTATTTACCTTGGTTAGCCTGGCAATTGGTGTCTGCTCCCCTTTCACAGATACTTGTCAGGAAGTCATCCACCTGTTTTAGGGAGAGTGAGTTGTGAAGTGTTTCCAAGGGATAGACTGAAGGTACCATTGAACAACCCTCAAAACCTGTCAAAAAACATTTTTAGTATTTATTTAAATTTACACTGGTACTGCAGATGCAACTAAACACAGAGAAAGGTTTCTAGTGTTCACTGGATAGCTTAGCTAATGTTCTCTTCAAATTATCAAATTATGTTATGTTACAAACAACCCAGAAATGTGGAATATTTGTATTTTAAGATGGCTGAAATTGCTGTATGTTAAAAACCAAGGACATCAAAAACCAAATAAACGAAAAAGATGTCAATATTTAAAAAAAAAGTGCATCAAGCAACTGCAAAAGCAATGCTGTTCTGGAGGCACTTTAGTGCAAAAACCCAGAAAGAAAATAGACTTGCATTCCAATCCTACATAAACTCTTCACTCTACAATAAAACAAACAGCCAAGCAGCAAGGAGAAGGAGAAGTGTTAAATGGGAATCTGCAAACCCATAATAGAAGTGAAAGTTAGATAGTGCCATGCCACCTTCTGCTTTAGATCTCTGTAGAGTCGCCTTTTTAATACATGGCTGTTTTGAGTACCAGATAAAGGAAGTTATAATTGCACATACTTCTTAAATAATGATGTATATAGGGATGCTATGAAAGGGGAATGAGTTTTGGATATTCATCTTGATATCTTAGTAGAGGGAGGAGCATTTACAGCTTCATTAAAGGTTTTTTTTTTTTTAATATTACCTTGTGATAATTATAACCCTGCAGTTGGTTGGCACTCTGCCCAGGATTGGTTCCTGCCTTGTGCCCTGTGTTGGCTGAATTGGCTCCAGCAGACCCCCGTAACCCTGTGTTCGGATTCAGCGGGTTAGAAAATGGATGAATGGATGGATAATTATTACCATGTATTTAAACTGTTCTGATATAATCAAGAAAAAGCTATCTAACCTGGACTGAGGCACCAGAGAATTCCCCTGAAAAAGCATGCTTTTATTCAAATTAATTTTGAACTTAGATTTAATGACATTCTCCTAATACTAATTAATGGCACAGATAAATGCAGATCTGAAATATATGGTAACATTTAATCTGCATTATCAGATATCTTCTGTGACTGGAACAAACAACTACTGGTTCAATATAGATCACAAGCAGTATTGGTGATAATGAACAGTTATAGTTCTTGGTTTAACCCCAACCTTCTTTACACTGTGAGAAATATTAAAATGTATACTATTCCATAAATGTGCTAGGTAATTGCTTGCTTTCTCATTTGTGTTCCACTTGCACTGTTTATCTCCATTATTCTGTTTTGAACTGTCTGCTTATGCATCCGTTGTGCTAAAATCCTATTGTTCTTTTTTCTATGTTCATAATGATGGTGGCATGACTTAAAGGTAAATCTTTTCCTCCTCCTCCTCCACTTTGTGCTCTATTCAACACTAGTTATTATTAGCTTATCAGCAACCAGTTGGTCCACAATTTATTTAAGATATACGAACAATGTTGGTTACATTACAAGGCAAAGAAGCTACTTTCTGTTGCTCTTATTCTTGGTAATCACTTATTGCAGCCTTCTTTAACCTAATCCTAATGTACTTGAATTATTCAAACTAAAAAGGTGCAGATTTAATCTTCCAGTGACACAGTTTTTCTTCAAATTGAAATTTTGTGTAAAGTAAGCTATCCAACTTTCTTCTTCTTTCATCTGTACCTATCCCTGAGGTGATACTGGCTAGTGTGGAGGAAGATTCAGATGTCCATCATTCATTCAAACACTGCATTTAAAATGAGCAATTTGGAGTTCAAGATTAATTAATCACTAATCGTGGCAGCTCAGTCATTTGAAAAATGTCTGTTTCAACAAATAGCTGTTCATGAACTTGTGTTTCAGCTAAGGGCATTGCAACAGAATGTGTCAGCTACAACATCAGCAGCAGGACCAATTGTTATCGTTAAACAACTGCAAATCCCCTTTTCAGAGCATTACTCAAGAGACCTAAATAAGTAGGGGGTTTTGGGCTAATTTTTTTACAGCCAGTTATTACTGTGGTTCAGTGAAATCTAAGACAGCGTTTACTATTCATTAGATAGAGAGATCGACAGATAGATTGACATTTACTGTAGACAGGAAGTTTTGCTTTTTACATAAGTTCAACAAATAAATAAATATTAGTATATTATGACAAACAACAACCAGAGAAAAAGTAAGTAACCAAAAGTAGGCTGCTTAATTTAATACAAGGAAGGAATTCAATTTGTGACATTATAAATATTAAAGTTCACCTGGAAGAGCTGGAATTAGGCTTGCAGCAAATAATCAACTCATATACATGATATGGATTCTTATAATTTACAACTCAAAACTCAATTATTTTTCTCCAAATAACTTTGCCTTTCTTTCACTTTCTCTCACACACACACACACGATTCAGGCTAAGACACTATACATGTATCATGTATGTACTGCGTTGTCATGGCTAATATCGGTGATTTGGTTTCATGCTTATTATTATTATTATATCCATGAAATACTTCATATATTAAAGTGCACAGTTAATCATTAATAAATGTATTATTTGCTAAGAAAAAAAAAATCACATTTCAGACTACAAAAATATTACACCCAAAGGTACAATCTGCAAATGAGATTAGGCTTCAGAACCAGTTAAGCGTAATGCACCTGTGTTTTTAAACTTCAACCAAAAACATTTATCACTTATTCCTATGTGAACATATGGCATGAGCGCAAGAAAGCTGAATTGATGAAAACAATGCCAGGCAAAACAATAAAAACAAACCATAAAACCCCTCAGCTAAATAACCTTCAGAGTCCAAACTTGGTAATTAACAAACCAGTCAATTACAAAGGTACTCAGATTTAAACATTTTTTTTACAAAAATTACATTCCAGATAAATTCTGGCTTTCATCAGTAAAACAAAATCTCACTTAAATCACAATTTATCTAAGATGGAAAAATCATTAAAATATAAATTAAGAATATATTAATTTAAAACAGGCTTCAAGAACATCTTAACAAGGCTGATCAGAAAGATGTTCTCTTTGACTTCAAAAGTAATCCTTTGTCAATAACAAAGAGATCAATAGGTAAGAGTATAGGTGCTCACAGCATTAATGACATACAAGTTCTTATTCAATGGTGGCTTATAAAAACAAACCCAAGAAGGGATCAGGATCATTCTGTCTAGCCCTTACCCCTGACTTGCTGTCCAAATGGCAGTGTCACAAATTTGGTTCAGCTGAGTCCAGTGGTGTACAAGCACAAAAGTGCTTCTTCAACAAATGTGCCATTCAAAAATGTCACATTAGGCTGCTGAGTTAATCTACTTCAACAAAGTGCTCAGTTTTGTAAACTGCAGATTCGATAAGCAAGTTGGGAAAAGTAATGTATGGCACTGTTTCTATAAAAAAAAAAAAAAAACTATCATCTTCTACACCAGCTAATCAGTGTACTGTGATGAATTCAGTTTGGAAACCGCTGACATTTTTTTTTTGTGTCTAACCAGCAAACATTATACAAGTACACTAAACGACAATGACTTAAGTCATTCCAGATTTCACCAACATTTGCTGAACCTTGATGAATTTAGTAGCTGCAGAATACATGACTATATTTTTTAGAAATTAACTGCATTTTATTTTACTCTGGGTATAAGTAAATAGTTCCTGAGGTGCTTCTTGAACCCACAGGCTTCATGTCCATGATACTTCTCCCACATTGCAGACCATCTGGTAGACGTTGAGGCAGCTTCATCCCATTTACCTATCAACACACCTGAACTTTTACAACTATGATCCTTAGTTCCATTTAACATGCATGACAATGCATAAACTTATCTAATCCTACTAGACTAAAAACACCAACTCCACCATTCTGAGGTTGCGAGTTCAAATCCCACTTCTGACACTGACCATGAGCAAGTCACATCACCGGCTTGTGATCCATTTGGAAAAATGAAAGAAATTTAACCAATTATATCTCAAACATTGCAAGTTGCTATGGATAAAAGCGTCTCCAAATAGTAATGAGCTGAGAATTAAAGCCAAACACAGCATGTATTTTCCATAAATATCTCTTCTCTATACTCTGTTTCCTGATGAAGTGATATGGTAACATAATAAAAAGTATTCATTTTTATGAAGAACATAAATGTTTCTAGATGACTCCTAAACCTTTAAACTTTTCTTACACTGTTAAAACATTTCAGTGCAACATTTGACGCCATTGACCATTCTATTTTACTACACAGACTGGAAAGTTAAATTAGGCTCACAGGTACTGTGCTGGCTTGGTTTAGTTATTATTTATCAGATATACCAGTAATATGCTGTCAGTACTCCATCATTATACTCAAAAGTAAAATATGGATTTCCGCAGGAATCAGTACTGGGACCTATATTGTTTTCACTTTACATGCTTCCACTGGGAGCAATCATTTGAAAACATCACATTAATTTTCATTCATATGCATTTGACACCAAATTATACCTTGCTTTTAGACCAATTGACATTTCTCTATTGCTGTACTTAATTAACTGTGTCAGTGTGTTAAAGTGGATGGATGAGAACTACAGTACCTGCCTCTGAATACAGAAAAAACTACATTTAGTAGAGGGAATGATGCTCACTGCAACAACATTCTGTCACTCTTTAAATTCGTTGGAATCACCATTAGTTTTACTGAATCAGCATGCAATGTAAGTGTCATATCTGAAACTAGCATGTCATGTAAAGCACACAATGCAAAACTGTCCAGAACAGGTTTACATGGAGATTCATAACACATGGATAGGTTATTGAAAAATATTGATTATTTAAAAAGCAATATTTGATTATTTTATAATATCATTCAGTAGACAACATATGGTAGATGTTTTATAAAGAAGATGCCATTGCACTGTATTAAAACAAGGAGCTCCCCACAAGTGTGGACTCTAATGTGTTGATACATATGTTAGTTAAATTATGGTGAATTTGGAATGAGTTCAGGACTGTGAAACAGTTTTTTTCTTCTTCTTAAAGATCAATGTTATTTTGTTCTACATGCTCCAAATAAGAATGTTAACTGTTCATTACTATTAAGGAATTTGTTCTTAAATGTCATCCCATGATTATGCATATGTTATAAAGTCACTATGTAGACACCCTTCAAATAAAAGTGTCAGTAAAATTTATCACATTATATTAATGTCCTCTATGTATGGGTAAGTAATCTGTAAAAAAAAAAGCCACCACTTCAAATTTACCAGTGCATGCTTTATATACACACATATATATATATATATATATATATATATATATATATATATATATATATATATATATATATATATATATATATATATATATATCTCTCAAAAGAATTAAAGGAACACTTTTTAATAAGAGTATAGCAGGAAGTCAATGAACCTTATGGGATACTAATCTGGTCAGTTAAGTAGCAGAGGGGGTTGTTAATCAGTTTCAGCTGCTGTGGTGTTAATGAAATTAACAACAGATGCACTAGTGGGGCAACAATGAGATGACCCCCAAAACAGGAATGGTTTAACAGGTGGAGGCCACTGACATTTTTCCCTCCTCATCTTTTCTGACTGTTTCTTCACTAGTTTTGCATTTGGCTACAGTCAGTGTCACTACTGGTAGCATGAGGTGATACCTGGACCCTACAGAGGTTGCACAGGTAGTCCAACTTCTCCAGGATGGCACATCAATACGTGTCATTGCCAGAAGGTTTGCTGTGTCTCCCTGCACAGTCTCAAGGGCATGGAGGAGATTCTAGGAGACAAGCAATTACTCTAGGAGAGCTGGAGAGGGCCATAGAAGGTCCATAACCCATCAGCAGGACCAGTATCTGCTCCTTTGGGCAAGGAGGAACAGGATGAGCACTGCCAGAGCCCTACAAAATGACCTCCAGCAGGCCACTGGTGTGAATGTCTCTGACCAAACAACCAGAAAGACTTCATGAGGGTGACCCAAGGGCCCCATGTCCTCTAATGGGCCCTGAGCTCACTGCCCAGCAGCATGCAGCTCGATTGGAATTCGCCATAGAATACCAGAATTGGAAGATGCACCACTGGTGCCCTGTGCTTTTTCCAGATGAGAGCAGGTTCACCCTGAGCACGTGACAGAAGTGAAAGGGTCTGGAGAAGCCATGGAGAACATTATGCTGCCTGTAACATCATTCAGCATGAGCAGTTTGGTGGTGGGTTAATGATTGTCTGGGGAGGCATATCCATGGAGGGTCACACAGACCGCTACAGGCTTGACAAAGGCACCTTGGCTGCCATTAGGTATCAGGATGAAATCCTTGGACCCATTGTCAGACCCTATGCTGGTACAGTGGCTCCTGGTGCACGACAATTCCTGGCCTCATGTGTTCAGAGTATGCAGGCAGTTCCTGGAGGATGAAGGAATTGATACCATTGACTGGCCACCACACTTTCCTGACCTAAATCCAATAGAACACCTCTGGGACATTATGTTTTGGTCCATCCAATGCCACCAGGTTGCACCTCAGACTGTCCAAGAGCTCAGTGATGCCCTGGTCCAGATCTGGGAGGAGATCCCCACAACACCATCTGTCATCTCATTAGAAGCATGCACCGATGTTGTCAGGCATGTATACAAGAACACAGGGGCCATACAAAGTGCTGCGTACAATTTTGAGTTGCTGCAATTAAATTTTGGCAAAATGGACTAGCCTGCCACATAATTTTTTCACTCTGATTTTTGGGGCGTCTTTGAATTCAGGGCTCTGTAGGTTGATCATTTTCATTTCCATCAAACGATGTGGTATCCTTTCGTTCCTAACACATTACCCAGTCTATATCAGTATAGATATCCAGGAGGATTTCTTTTTCCCATTGAGATCTGATGTGTTTTCAAAGTGTTCCTTTAATTTTTTTGAGCAGTTTATATATATATATATATATACATATACATACACACACACACACACACACAGTCATATGAAAAAGTTTGGGAATCCCTCTTAATTCTTTTGAATTTTTGTTTATCATTGGCTGAGCTTTCAAAGTAGCAACTTCCTTTTAATATATGACATGCCTTATGGAAACAGTAGGATTTCAGCAGTGACACTAAGTTTATTGGATTAACAGAAAATATGCAATATCCATCATCATAAAATTAGACAGGTGCATAAATTTGGGCACCCCAACAGAGATATTACATCGATACTTAGTTGAGCAAATATAACAGCCTCTAGACGCCTCCTATAGCCTTTGATGAGTGTCTGGATTCTGGATGGAGGTATTGTTGACCATTCTTCCATACGAAATCTCTCCAGTTCAGTTCAATTTGATGGCTGCCGAGCATGGGCAGCCTGCTTCAAATCAACCCATAGATTTTCGATGATATTCAAGTCAGGGGACTGTGACGGCCGTTCTAGAACATTGTACTTCTCCCTCTGCATGAATGCCTTTGTAGATTTCAAACTGTGTTTTGTGTCATTGTCTTGTTGGAATATCCAACCCCTGCATAACTTCAACTTTTTTTGAGTGATGCTTGAACATTATCCTGAAGAATTTGTTGATATTGGGTTGAATTCATCCAACCCTAGAATTTAACAAGGGCCTCAGTCCCTGAACTAGCCACAAAGCCCCACAGCATGATGGAACCTCCACCAAATTTGACAGTACGTAGCAGGTGTTTTTCTTGAAATGCGGTGTTCTTCTTCCGCCATGCAAAGTGCTTTTTGTTATGACCAAATAACTCAATTTTTGTCTCATCAGTCCAAAGCACTTTGTTCCAAAATGAATCTGGTTTGCCTAAATGAGCATTTGCATACAACAAGCAACTCTGTTTGTGGCGCGAGTGCAGAAAGGGCTTCTTTCTCATCACCCTGCCATACAGATGTTATTTGTGCAAATTGCGCTGAATTGTAGAACAATGTACAGATACACCATCTGCAGCAAGATGTTCTTGTCTGTAACCATTCTAACAATTCTGCCCATATGCCTCTCCTGTATTTTTCTTCGCCTGCCAGACCTGGGTTGGTTTAACAGAAACTGTGCCTGTGGCCTTCTATTTCCTGATTACATTCCTTACAGTTGAAACTGACAGTTTAAATCTCTGAGATCCCTTTCTTTGAGGATCCCATGCTGTCACTTTTTAGAGGAGAGTCAAAGGGAAGCACAACTTGCAATTGACCACCTTAAATACCTTTTCTCATGATTGGACACACCTGTCTATGAAGTTCAAGGCATAACGAGCTAATCCAACCAATTTGGTGTTGCAAGTAATCAGTGTTGAGCAGTTACATGCATTCAAATTAGCAGAATTACAAGGGTACCCAAAGTTTTGCACAGCCAGTTTTTCACATTTGATTTAATTTCATACAACTAAATACTGCTTCACTAAAAATCTTTGTTCAGAAAACACCCCAGTATTCAGATGTTCCTAGGAAATGAAAGCACTCAGGCTGTATGTTTTTCTGGTGAAATGTATCGTTTTCAAAGGATAAAAGAAAGGATCATCTCATTCCACCACTATATCTGGCAATAAAGATCACAAAACATTTAGCCTTGTTAGTAAGACTTATCTGAAGCCAGAATATACTTAAGAGGAACTACAACTGATCAAAGATAAGAGAGGGAAAAAAAAAAGAGAATTTGAGAGACAGAAAAAGGAAAAGAAAATTTTATAGCCTGTACCTATGGAAATGCTCAGGACCACTGCCAACTGGTAGCACACATATTTAAATTGTTAAAACAATGTGTACATCAGATAAATGCCTTTGAATCTCTTACTGTTTCCTACATGGGCAGTTCCTATTGATTTCACATCTGATCACATAAGTTGCATGCCAGGAACTTGCCCATATTTATTTTGCTATCATTTGAGATTACAAAAACAATATATTATACTCTAGCGTTACTTTCTGATGCAGGTTTCAAAAAAGGGTTCTTAGGCTGAACATAGTTATTATCCTTCAAACAGTGTGCACCACACCACTGAAGTGTTTACATCTAATGTAACTGTTATTAATTAGTAAATTTACTACATGTTGAGACCAGTTACAATTTTCTATAATATTTACATTTTTTATGTTTTAAAATATTTTTCAAATATTTTAAAGATATTTACAATTTTTCTGTGGTATTTAAAACGTGCTTTTTTTAAAAATGAAGACTTCACTTTTATCCTTAGTAAATATAAATTCAAATTTTCCTCTTTATCACTCATAGAAGCTGCTAAAATGTTATTTATATTTAATAAAAACTTTAAACTAGGCCTTTGTGTGTGACAATTCTAGCATTTGGTTAAATTATTAAATTATGCTTAACACTTACTTGAGAAAATAAACAATTTGGAAATAAAGTTTACCAGTTTCCCAAAATGTAAATACCACACTACACTTCACAGACTATTTCACAGATCAAACAAAGGGTTTGTAATTTGCACCATCCAAAAATTCACTGCACAAAAGTTAAAAGTATCATCAACAAAACAAGACTCCTAATATTGAACTTGGATTCCATATGTAACCAGGCAGAATGCACCACTTGTAAACTAAAAACGCTTAAACAGACCTCTATCTTGAGGAGCCAAAAAGTAGGTTAAATAACAAGCCAAAGCAAAAACATGCACCTTTCACAGTGGACTTCCAGCAGCCAGATAAGCCATGCCCGACAAAATCATAATTCGAACTATAATCCATAATCAGAAATATACTTTCTGATGTAAGCCAGTGTTGATGTTTACTTCTCAAATTTGATGCTGAGATATTAAAAAATATTTGATACAACACAAGGTGCTTAAACCTAAGAGCCCCCCTCAGCTGTAAAACACTGACTAATATTCTTTGTACTAGAGCCACCAAATACTGTAGCATACTTTCATTTTTTATAATATAATAATATATTACCTATAATATTTGTGTAATATAAGTCTAAACAGCATAAAAATGAAAAAGAAAAACACTCCTCCTACACTGAAAAGTATTGAGATAAAAATGCCTAAGGTTAAGTTTTATGAAAACACAAAAATGAAGAGTGGCCAATAGCCACTAACCTTTTGGTATAACTGCCTTTGATGGGGGCATCAGAGGTTACATAAATTGACAAAAAATTTACAAAATTAGGGGAAAACACTGGATACATCCAAGGCACACATGCAAAAACAGGAAATGAGAGAGAAACAGATCAATGCCACACAAAGCTAAGTCCACTTTTTGCCATTACAGCCTTTGGGCACCAAAGTGGCGCTGTAGGGCTGACCGTAGAGGCATTCGATGGTATCCTGGCCAGAGATTAACCAGTTTCGGAAGAGGCGGAGGTGATACGAGCACTGGTGCAGATGGTGAGCCAGAGCTCTGTCCAGTGAGAGATGACATCGCAGTGTATTGTCCAAGGAGAACCGCCGTAGAAGTTGGGCAACATGGTGCTTCTTCAGGGACTCTGGGAAAGAAGAAGTAGAGGAGGAAGGGCAGACAAGGAGGAAACCCAAAAAAGCACCAACATAGTGACTGGCAGTGATTTCTTAACTCTTTCACATTCATCACAATCATACAAAGTTTTAAAATACTTTTTTCCTCAATAATGAGATGCTTAAAATCAAGAAATAAACTTTAATATCAGATAAGTAGACCCAGAAACCACATGTTTACTGTCGCCTCTGTTAAATGCTGTGTTAAAAAATAACAATCAACCTCATATTTTCTACTAAAAGCAAGTGTCTATAAAAAAGACTCATACAGTGATGTGAAGAAGTATACCCCATGATATTTTTTTTAAATATGTGGGCATCATTTAAACAGTGCCTATAAATAAAGGTAATATAAGAAACATCACATCACATTTACATTTTGTAGTCCATTGTATAATTTCCATAAACAAAAATGTTAATTGTGCATGTGGAAAAATTAAGGACACCCCTAACATTTATCTCTACTTGAAATACCTAAAATGAAAATCAGGTGCAAATGATTATAACCATCATTACTAAAGATTTTGTTTAAACTTTAAACAACATTTAATTTGATTTGCTCTTAGTTGTTGAAGTGTGGGTTATCCTCCCCGAGGCCTTCAGAAGAGGTTTATAGAGGCTTATGAGTCTGAAAAAATATTTCCAAACAACTAGAAATCAACAATTCCACTCTCCAGAAGATCATAAATAAATGGAGAATAAAAACTGCTAACTGGTCCAGGCCAGACTGCCCCAGCAAGTTCTGCCTGAGACCAGAATACAAGATGCTAAAAAAATTCTTTAAGAACCCAACAATTTCATCATGAAACCTGTTGATGTTTGGAGACTGAGATGTACCCACATGCTGATGTCATCCTTGCAAGTGGAAGAGAGTTTTGTGTCCTGAGGTATGATAGTTAATTAAAAGATACATTTTGCTCCTAAAAGCGTTTTTTGGTTGCTTTTAAGAAGCTATGAGAGAATTTTTGAAGCTTTTTTTCCCCTTCAGAAGGGTTTTTTGGCTTTATTTTTGCCTGCGAAAGAGCAAAAGCAACTCAAGATTTGGGTGAGCATTTGGAAAAATTACTTGTTACTTGTACGTGCTCTCTGTATTCAAACTAGCATTGGTGAGGTAGGGCAGTAAGCAGCAGTAGCTGACACTGTCAAGTCTAAGTAAATAACTGATCTCAGAATGATAAATAGTTAAAAGTAACAGTAACAGCAATTCCTTAATAAGGAAAAAGTCAAGGCATGTAACGAATAATTGGATACAGCACCATATAGCACTGAAAAAGTCAAGAGTTAAGAATTAGAGCTAGTAGAAAAGTAAGGGTACACATGTTCATACATTACAGGCCAAAAGTTTGGACACACCTCCTCATTCAATGTGTTTTCTTTATTCTCATGACCATTTACATTGGTAGATTCTCACTGAAGGCATCAAAACTATTTATATTTTATATAAACCATTTCAGGTGACTACCTGTTGAAGCTCATCGAGAGAATGCCAAGAGTGTGAAAAGCAGTAATCAGAGCAAAGGGTGGCTATTTTGAAGAAACTAGAATATAAAACATGTTTTCAGTTATTTCACCTTTTTTTGTTAAGTACATAACTCCACATGTGTTCATTCATAGTTTTGATGCCTTCAGTGAGAATCTACCAATGTAAATGGTCATGAAAATAAAGAAAACACATTGAATGAGGAGGTGTGTCCAAACTTTTGGCCTGTACTGTAAGTAAGAAAGCATTCATTTTAAGCACAGGTAGGCGGCAGACTTCAAACTGGTAAAAAGGATGGCTTCATGGTACATATGATGGCGACTAGCGTGAAGGCACCAATCAGGAACAAGTGGCTGTAGAAGCAAGTTTTTCTTAGTAAGAAGGAAGACGCGTAAAAAAAAAAAAATGTACTAGATTAAACAGTTATTAGCTATCAACAAAGTAGGAAATTAAGAGAGAGACAGTGTAAGGGTTCATTAATACGAAGGAATAAAAACAGTGTGAGTGGAGTAATTTAAAGTAAGGAATAAGAGGAGTGCAAAGTTAGGAGAAAAGACAGGGAAAAGTAAAGTTAACCTTATAGAAATTCGACAGCAGGCCGTTGAGGTGGAAAATATTACAACAGCTTAATGGCCAGAAGGAGTAAAATAACAGTAGCAGTTCTTTAATCATTTTTTTGGCTTACATTTTTTTAGTTTTACCATTAAGTTTAATCATTTAATTAAATAAAGAGCAGCTTTAGTAATCCAAAGTCAATTTTTAATAATGAGGCCAGTGCAATGCAAATACTATTGAATGTTGGGACTTTTTAGAGGATGGCTTGGAGAAGTCAGTCTTCTGTAAGTGCTATGTCTGTGGGGGATGCCATTTAATCCAGCACCTTGAGCACTGGTGCTCAAGAACAGATACTTGCTGAATCGGAGGATGAGTTGGCGGGCCCGCAATATAGTAGAAAATTGGTGAATCTGGCCTAGAGATAGTTTGCACCCCTAAGGTGGTATGGGAGGAAACTCCAGAACAGACAGAGAGAGACAGGTGAGTCACGATCACAAGGCGGAAGGTAAAGGGTGTACACTGTCTAGGGGCATCAACCCCAGAACTGGAAGTGTCAAACGGTTTTCAATTCCTTGCTAAGCTGGATGATGACTTTGAAGATTCTGAGGTGGCAGGCAGACATAAAGAGCCCCAGCAGGCCACCTTCAAAACCAGTTACCAGAAAGAGAAAGATATTAATAGTTGAGGACACAATCAGTACAGGTTTACTCCAGAGACAGAGAGGACACAATCAGTACAGGTTTACTCCAGAGACAGTGAGAGTTGGACTCCGCCAGGGCTGCCCTTTGTCCCCGATTCTGTTCATAACTTTAACAAGGTGTTGAAGGGGTCCGGTTTGGTGGACTCAGGATTGGGTCACTGCTTTTTGCAGATGATGTTGTCCTGTTTGCTTCATCAGGCCGAGATCTTCAGCTCTCTCTGGATCGGTTCGCAGCTGAGTGTGAAGCGGCTGGGATGAGAATCAGCACCTCCAAATCCGAGACCATGGTCCTCAGCCGGAAAAGGGTGGAGTGCCCTCTCAGGGTTCGGGGAGAGATCCTGCCCCAAGTGGAGAAGTTCAAGTATCTCGGGGTCTTGTTCATGAGTGAGGGAAGAATGGAGCGTAAAATCGACAGGCGGATCGGTGCGGTGTCCACAGTGATGTGGGCTCTGCATTGGTCTGTCGTGGTGAAAAAGGAGCTGAGCCGTAAGGCAAAGCTCTCAATTTACCAGTCGATCTATGCTCCTACCCTCACCTATGGTCATGAGCTATGGGTAGTGACCGAAAGAACGAGATCGTGAATACAAGCGGCTGAAATGAGTTTCCTCCGCAGGGTGTCTGGGCTTTCCCTTAAAGATAGGGTGAGAAGCTCAGTCATCCGGGAGGGGCTCAGAGTAGAGCCGCTGCTCCTCCGCATCGAGAGGAGTCAGATGAGGTGGCTCGGGCATCTGATCAGGATGCCTCCTGGACGCCTCCCTGGTGAGGTGTTCCGGGCACGTCCAACCGGGAGGAGGCCCTGGGGAAGACCCAGGACACGCTGAAGGGACTATGTCTCCCGGCTGGCCTGGCAACGCCTTGGGATTCTCCCAGAAGAGCTGGAAGAAGTGGCCTGGGAGAGGGAAGTCTGGGCCTCTCTTCTTAAGCTGCTGCCCCCGCGACCTGACCTCGGATAAGCGGAAGAGGATGAATGGATAATGCGACCGCTTTAGGGGAACTTTTTTCCCTGGCACTGTAATGGCCAACACTGAATGGGACTGCTCCCCGGATATATAATGCTGATTATTTGCATTACGGATTTTTTCGGACTTACTTAGTGGAAGAACAGATAAGTAAATAATGCAAGTTTTCAAAATTTTATTTTTATAAAACATATACAACATAAATAACGAGTTTTCTCTGCTTGTCTCCAAAAGTGCAGGTCAATCTTTGAGTTCCACTTCCATATAAGAGAAGTAGACATGTACCCTATGCATGTATAATTAGCCATGTGGAGATAAAAAACAAACCTTGGAGGAGCCAGACACGCCTGCCCCCCCAATACAAGAGCCTCTTTAAAATAATAATAATAACGAAAGGTTTATTACTATTTACAAGATGTTTCTATCTTTACGATATAAGAAAAAGTGCAAAGCATCAGCACAGACAGTTTGGGGAACCTTCAGCGTGACTTAAAAAAACAGAATGGTTCTGCTAGTGCCAAGTGCAATCCAGATAAGATTGAGGAGATAAGAAGGCCTAACCCATGGTTCAAATCTTGGTGAAGGGTAGAAGGTATACAGTAGGTTTATTAGGCATGGGACTCCTTTTGAAACAGATGGAACATGTTCCGCCGCAACGGCTTACATCTGAACTGGAGGGGGACCATTTTGTTGGGGAGGCATTTGAGTTGGTTAGTCAAGGACTGTTCAACTGGGGTGATTGGGGGCAGGAATTGGGGTGGGAGTGTAGGGAAGGCCAGGTTTAGGACTGTACGTGAAGGAACAAATATAGAAGAAAAATAAAAATGCATAATAATGCAAATGCTAACCCAAAGTTAAACTACTTAAGTAAAATAAGTAACACATTTAAAATAGCTTGTCTTAATGGTAGAAGTCTCAAAAATAAAAACAACATGCTGGAATTGTATGTAGCTGACCATAATTATATTATACCAATAACAGAAACCTGGCTAAATGAAAAAAGAAGGGGGTGGATGAGTATAACATAGAGAGATGCACATTTTTAGGAAAGATATACTGTACATAACAGAAAAGTAGGTGAGGTTGCTGTCTATGTCAACTACAATTTAAACACAAGTCCTCTTAAATTGGAAGATGAGCTCAATTTTAGTTAGAACATCTGGCTTTGTCTGGAAAGCTTTAGGAAAAAAAGTGTTACAGAATTCCCAATGGAGACAATTTCAATGCAGACCTTTTTAGTAATATTAAAAAGGCAGGTTTACAGGTGGATATTATAGTCATGGGGCACTCCAACTTCCTGAATATCAACTAAGATAACCTTCTAAATAGCAGAGCACAAAGGCAAGAGTTTAAACACATAATCAGTGACTATTTTTTAAAATAGTATGTTAAAGCAGGGGTCGGCAACCTTTTGCTAACTGTGTGCCAACTTAAGGTTTCAAATTATTCAGAGTGCCAACATCACATATCATTTTATACAAGTCGAGGTCAATATTCTTATTTTACCATATATTTTATTTTTATATTTTAATTAATTAGTATATAGTGATATTCAATAATATGTAAAGTTGTAAACAACATTAAAAGAAATAGAGTTTCTTAAAAGATTTTTAAAAAAACTTTTTTATTATTAATGGGAGCCTTGCCCTTGCATGGTCTTGGCCAGTTGCTCAATATTGACAACATACTTTCTCACTTTGAGTTTGACACAATTTTCTGAATGTTCAGGCGTTAGGCGACTACGCTGTGGATTTAGCACTGCTTTCATGTGAGAGAAAATTTGTTCACAGGAATAGGTTGATCCAAAAGCTGAAAGAAGAGCAAAAGCAATTTTCTTCAAACAGATGTAATAATTCGGAAGGGATCTCCAACAGCTGAGAATAGCTGCAGACTTTTCTAGATTTTCATTTTCCAGAGACTTCCGTAGTTCAACAAATTTTGATGTCCATAATTCTGAAGATCTGAAGTCAATCTGTTGCATTTCAAAGTCATTAATATCCATCCAACTAAATAGTTCCAACTGGGTAGTTTCCAAATCAATTATATCAGGCTTAATGAGATACGAAAATAAGGATCCATGAATGTGGAAGTCTTTACTTGTTTATCAAATTCTGCTTTGAGTACTTCAATGTACTCTTGAAGCTCATCTACATTTACTTCAAATTGATTTGAGAGATTCTTCACATTCGGAAGTACCTGAATGCTTTGATATTGATATCACAGGTAAAAATGTCTAGTTTCATTGTAAATGCTTTCCAATAGCTGAAAAGATCAAGTACTGTTTGTCCCTGTCCTTGTAATTTCAGATTAAGTTAATTTAAATGTGTGCTTATGTCAGTCAGAAACATCAACTTTAACACCCAGTTTTCATCATTCAGTTCAGGAAAATGTTTCTTTTTTTCATTAAGAAACACCTTAATAGCTCCAAGACAACTGACAAATCTATTTAAAACTTTGCCTCGACTAAGCCAGCGAACATTGCTGTGTAGCAGAAGATCTCCATATTCACACTCAATTTCTTGTAAAAGAAACTTGAACTGCCTGTGAACCAGTGAAGAATGAGAAATTATAAAGTTGACTATTTCAACAACAGTTGTCATCACAGAGACCAAATTCAGAGATGAGGTCTTTGCACATAGGCTCTCCTGGTGTATAATACAATGAAAATTCAAAAGTTTGCGGCCAACATGATTTTCAAGAAGTTTTACAAATCCTTTCTTCTTGCCAACCATTGCAGCAGCACCATCGGTTGTCACACAGAATAACTTGTTTAAGTCTATGTCATGTTTAGCAAAATAACTAATAAATGCAGTCAAAATGTCTTCTGCTTTGGTTGTGTCATGATGTGGCAATAAGCAACACAACTCTTCATAAATGTGATTATTTTCAAGATATCTTGCAACCAAGGCTAAGCGAGACAAATCGTTTAAATCAGTGCTTTCGTCAAGCACAACACTAAATACTTGAGATTGTTTTAATCCAGATATTTGTTTAGTTGTTACATTTTCAGCTAAATCAGTTATGCCTCTCAACTGATCTTGCAGAAATTGGTATTTCTCTAATACGAGTAAATATAATCTCCTTATTTGGTAAATCACCGAATAAAATTTCAGCACTGCTTAAAAAAGTTTCTTTGATGTATTCTCCGTCTGTAAACGGTTTCCCTTTCAAAGCAAAACATTCAGCTATTTTATAACTACATTCAGTAGCTTTAATCTTCATTCCAACTGCTTTGCTCAAAATACTAGTTTGTTTTTCGAAACCAGAAATAGCTTTTTTGATAGCTCCACTTTTCTCTTCTGAGGTTTTAAACTTAGACTGGTGTTTTGTTTGAAAGTGTCTTTGTACACTAGATGTGCGACACATACGCTTTCACAACAGAAAGTACACACAGCACGATCTTTTTGTCCAACAAATCCATATTCTTTTGTCCAACAGATCTACATACGTGCAATATGAGAGGAAAACTGTCAGTAAACTGTCAGCTATAACTAGTCATAATGACACTACAATGCTGATCGCTGTACACAGCTTGTTTAGAAGCGTGGGCCTTAATTATATTGACGTTTTTCTAAGTAGATCTAGGAACTAATAAAAATATGACCATCTCAGTTTTTTTATACAATGGATATATTTAGATTAATCAATTATGAACCATATATATTATTCAACTATCGGCATCCGGCCTTTGTAGATCTACTGTAGATCTGCATATTTGCAGCACATGACCGGAAAGTCGTAACCAATGTTCATATTAGAAAACATTTATAAAATGCAAAAACCAATGTTGTTCTATAGTGGGTATCGTTAAAATATCACCTGAAAAATTATATATATGCTTGTATACAACGAAATCCAGATATACACACAACAGGTTTTAAAGCAAATGCGCCACAATTTTTTATGTAATAGAATTTTGATCTCGCTAGTGGACGTTACTGTCATTAGTTTCTGAGATTTCTCATATAGACTGTTCCCCTGACCTACTTAGACTGCTGTTACAACAAGTCTGTGGCTGGTACCCTGCTACGCCCAAGTGCCGAAATGAGCGAGGAAACCCCGCTAATCAATTTATAATCAACTTGATACAGGAAACGTGAAGAGTCTGCGTGCCATTTGAAATTGCTTGGCGTGCCAAGTGTGGCACGCGTGCCATAGGTTGCCGACCCCTGTGTTAAAGCACCAATGAAGGGGGAAGCCTGTCTAGAGTTAGTATTTGTGTAATAATCGGGACAGAATTGAGGGAGTAGAGGTAATTGAACTACTAGGGTCAAGTGGCCATAATATATAATTTTCAGTGTTTTGAATGAGTGTGGATGCTAGGACTAAAACACTTTTTAACTTTGGCAGGTCAAATTTTAAGCCTATGTGGCAAAGACTAAGTAGGATAGAATTGGATAAGATTTTAAGTGTGGAGACAGACGAGAATCAGTAGAACAGGTTTAAAAATGTTTTACATATAATGAAGTACATGTACCTACCTAAATGTGGAATTAGTTGTAAATAAAAAAAACCCACTACAGTGGGTTAATAAAGAGTTCAAAAAGAAACTGCAAATGAGAAACAGCTGTATAATAACTCCAATGTGAATCGCACAGTGTATGAGAACATGAGGGCAACAATTAAGAAGCATATTACATTGACATCACCTGTTTGAAATACTTATTATTTAATTATTTTACCTCATTGCTGGCCCTAATTTGCCCACATCCCAATTATTTTTGGAATGTATTGCAGGCCTGAAATGCAGTAATGGGCATAAATTAATAAATAAAATGAAGCTGATCAGACAAACATGAAACATCTAGGGTTCATGCTGTCTGCAATGAAATAAAAGTCAAACTAAATTTAACAATCACTGTGTTTTTTATTTATTTGCATTTCCCTACCATACCAATTTTTTCTGAGTTGGGGTTGTACATATGCGCAATAACTATTTTACTAAGAGAAATCTTTTTTCAAATTTAGTTATGACATTTGCATTCTCAGCTGCATACAATAACACACAAATAAACCACATAGAGACGAACAGGTTAGAAGTTTTACAAAAATTCTGAAACATTTTGGAAAAGACATAAATCACTATTGTTAGAAGCAAGTTTGTTGACTTGCTTCTAACAATATGACAATATTTTTTTTTATTTTACAAAAAACAGTTACACAATACATGCTAAAATGTTTATTATTTTCGATGTTTCTTACTGAAAAGCAATATGGCCAAGTCCACAGACACTGTTAACATTAGAATCCCTGAAGCCTATGAAAATATTCATAATGCTGGTCAACCGTAATTCCCTTGTGCCTTCTCATCAGCATCTTTGTTTTGCAAATGTGTCAATCAGAATAAACAGCAAGCAGCCAGTCACTCATTCCGCACCAAGGCAGCTGAAGTTAAGTCAGACGCAAAATTCTCAGAGCTGAAGTCTGAAGGTTTCTGGAATTGTATAGGGTAAATAATATATTATTATTGGAATATACATATTTCATGTGTGTTACATGTCTGCGATGATGTGTTGTCACACACGTGCGATTGGGAGACAGCTAAAGGGCTTGAATGATAGTAATTCCATGCCAGACCAGGGGGCGATGGGGTGAACTGACCGTCTCTCTCAATCCCTTACAGACCATCCACGGGAAATCCTGGCGCCACTGATGATGTCACTTCCGGTTCCGGCACTATTGATAACATCACTTACCGTTCTGGCCACTACTGATGATGTCACTTCTGGTTCCTGGCATATAAAGCCGCCATCTTAACTAACTAGTTCAGTTCTGTTTTGGACTCAAACCTGCAAACATCTCTCAATCAAATAACCGTTTTGCAGCCAAGGCACAATATATGGGTGGCTGCCCTAAACCTTTTTGATAACTTCGTGTCGTTTTTGTGACACTGTATAAATGTAGGATGACAGGAAACGCGAG
This sequence comes from Polypterus senegalus, assembly GCF_016835505.1. Classification (NCBI taxonomy): domain Eukaryota; kingdom Metazoa; phylum Chordata; class Cladistia; order Polypteriformes; family Polypteridae; genus Polypterus; species Polypterus senegalus. Next base: position 103,136,990 of record NC_053165.1, on the reverse strand, counting down.
GCAAGAAATTTAACTAAAACAGAATTTATTTTTCATATTATAGTAATAATGACAAAATGTGGACATGAAGTGTATAATGTGTGAAGACTGAAGTCCAAATGTGAAATGAACACTTTTACAAAATAACAAAACAAGTGTGCGTTTATCTCCATTCTTTTCACGAGCTTAGCAATGACCATAGTTGGTGCTGTGCTTGATACCTGATTAGAACTATTTGTTGTGCCGGCAATCAAAGATACGATGCCCCGTGATTGTTATCAGACTATAATGTGGCATTTGCGCTTTGACAACAAAGACACCCATGCAGAACATGTGAAAAACAACAGATTAGTCTAGGAAAGTTTTGTTATTGTGTTTTGAATTACAACCCAGTACAATAGATTAATGTTGATAAGCAACTGTTTACACCCAATGTCCATTGTCTTTTCTTGCAATACATATCAACCAAGCACGACAAATTTGGATTGAGGCAGATTTGGAGACAAATTAAATGTGCAATGCCAATCCTTATTTAGGAAAAGATCCCAGTCGTCCCATGGAAGACAGACTTTCTGAGACTGTGGTCATAAAGATTATGGAGCCATTTCTAGACAAGGGCAGAACCGTAACAACAGCCAAGTTCCTAACAGACTGCTGCACTACAACACAACTCTTCTAGGCACCATAAATAAAGTGAGACTGGAACTTCCACCTGCAGCTAAAGTCACTTCAGTACGTGAGCAATTCTCCACGCTACTGTTTAGATCTGGCAGTACCATGCTGATGATGTATGCACCCAAAAAGAAGTCTCTCTGCATTCTCAGTACCATACACCATAACTAAAATATTGCGCAAGGTCAAAAAAAAAAAAAGCGTTTTCAAATAATGAAATTTTCATGTATGAATGTGTGTGTGTATGTGCGTGAGAGGTAGAGCAAGATTTGATGTCATTCAAGTGATTACTGGAATATAAAATAAATACTTTTGCAAAGGTATAATAACGTAACAAGTGTGGTTTTATCCATACTAATAAAAGGCAAAGCCCTCACTGACTGACTGACCGACTCAATCATCACCAATTCTCCAACTTCCCGTGTAGGTAAAAGGCTGAAATGTGGCAGGCTCATTCCTTACAGGTTACTTACAAAAGTTAAGCAGGTTTCATTTCGAAATTCTATGCGTAACAGTCATAATTGAATCCTACATACATACATATATATGTCCATAGCCTGCAGCTCGGTCGCCATGTGAGGCGGGGTTGCATCCCCCATCACCACACCTCCCACGTAGTTGGCTGCCTGCCTATATTGTGTCCCCCATCCCCGTGCCTCCCACGTAATTGACTGCCTGCCCATATAAGGCCGTCTGTCGCTCTGGTCTCTTCATTCCCTTCTTTGCTTCGCCACGGTATTCATGCTTCCCTGCTGATAACTGCAGCCTTTTTATTTAATCCACGGCTTCTCCGCTTTTTTATTGTTCATTTATTACGTTGCGAAGTTATCGATGAAGGCGGTTGTATACTTACAACGCTTGACATATGCCGAATGTCACTTCAACACAAGTCCTGCAAATACTAACATAACTGAAACAAACCATGAAACTCAAACCAATTATGACAGCAGCAATCCAAGCTGTGAGAAAACAGTAAAAAGGAGGCATGTCAGATGTCATGGTACATTTTCTGATGCAGCTAGACGAAAATAACTTTACAATGCTGCCACCAAAAACTTGCAGAAAAATCCACAAGTTAATAGACACGCTGTCACTAAATACTCGCAGGCAAATCCACAAGTTCATAGAGACACTGCTGCTAAATACTCGCAGGCAATTCCACAACTTAATACCGGGAATGCCTGTTAAACATATTAGATTCAGGAGTAGCGATTTGGGTAGTGAAAACTTCGATAAATGAAACCGGTTATCTTTACAACGGTTAACAAACACGGAATGTAACTTGAACAGAACACGTCTTCCAAATACGAACCTGATTGAAAGAAATAATGATAATCAAATCCTTGATGACAGCAACACTCATATAACAGTGACAAAATAATTACATTGACAATCATGTTACGTTATTTTAAAAATGTTTCCTTTTGTTTTTCATAACTTTTTAACACACTACTTCTCCGCTGTGAAGCGCAGGTATTTTGCTAGTTCTAGAATAAAACAAAACAAAAAAATTCAAGTGACAACAAGATACCAAGAAGACACGATTCACCGGCGTGTGTTTGTGTCTGCTTATATCCCTTCAGCAATATCTTTTACAAGGAGCGAAAACTTATACCAGGTTTTACAGACTCAAATCAAATGTATGTTTTTATTATATAAGAGTAATAATAATAGCAGGACACTACTGAAAAAGGTAAATATGGGGAATACTCAGGCTTGAACCTGCAACCTCTTGATTATGAGGCAGCAGTTCTTACCTCCGCACCATCCAAGTTGATATGTTTAGTTTGTGTCGATTGATATTTGGGCTTGACAGCAATATGTAAATTGCATAATTTCTTTTTCTCTGGTTATATTCTTGGATAAAAGTACACTGCTTTTATTATACCTTTTGTGAAAATGTTTATTTGATATTTGCACTTCAGTCTTCACACATTACACACTTCACGTCAGCATTTTGTCATTACATGAATAAAGTTTCTGTTTTAGTTATATGTTCAACATTTCTTGCCTCACATTTCCTGACATCCTATGTTTATAAAGATTGTCATAAACATGGAATACACATGAAATGTATTTATTCCAAATAACAATATATTATTTAGCCTATACAATTCCAGACACCTAACTCCCAAATAAAGAGACTTTGGCTATTAGAATTTTGCGTCTGACTTGACTTCAGCTGCCTCGGTGGGGGATGAGTGAGCAGGCTGCTTGCTGATTGACACATTTGCAAAACAAAGATGTTGATGATTAGGTGAAAAGGAATTTAAGGTGGCCCGGCATTACACATGTTTTCATAGGCTTCAGAGATTCTTGTGTTAAAGTAGCGTTTGTTTTAGCTGTCTTTAGCTTATCATGGATTTTAGTGCTCCAGAGAGTGACAATGCAGTGGTGGGGTAATGCCACACCAGTATTTAGTGCCCCCACCATCTGAGTCACCCTTTACCTCGAGGGCCTGAGAGTTAGAAGGTCTCCTCCTTCTTCTCCTTGACACAACAGCTAATGTCTAGCTCCTAAACATGGCCACCTATATAAACATCTCGTCACACTGGGCACTTCAGCAGTCTAACTTTACCCTTTATGGATAATGTGGAGGTTAAAAATAAATGAATACATTAAAAACTAAGTTAAAACCATCTTTTCCTAAAAGCCGGTACATCTTTCTTAAAACTGACGACTCATCTGTCTATCCCGTATGGGCCTCGTAACAGAAGAGTCACCCTGCTGACACAGCCAACCTTCCACAGGTCCGGGTCCCTGCTGTTCCATGGCTACAGTAATGCTCCCTCTCCAAACCTAGGCTCGGACCCCCAAAGGCCATGGCACTCACATCGGGGGCTTCAGTCCAAACCTCATCAACCCCCACTGTCTTCCTGGCCTTATGCGGTGAGTCATTCACAGACCTGATCATTCACGATCCTTGTGCATGCTCAGCCGGAGTGACCCATTTTGACCACCCTGAGTGTCAGCCACACTCTCCTCTACAGTGCCTCTCCTTCTAGTTGTCTGCCTGCTGGCCCTCCCACTCCCTCTCCGATTGCCAGCCCGGGGGTGATAATGAGAAAAATCAGACCATCTGCACATATACATGGTCAGCTGACTGCCTTGCTCCTGCATGTCGCCTTATAACCACTGTTAGCATAAACTAAAAAAGTTCAGTCCCTTCAATTTTTCCTCATATCTCATATCTTGCACTCCTTGAATCAGTGTCTATTCAATCTTCACTAAAGCTGTTCTAGCATGGCTATTTCATTTTTGTAATATGGAAACTACAACTGCACACAGCACCCCAGATGAGGTATTTCAAATATATTACATATCTTATTTATAGCCTCCCTTGGATTTTACTCCACATACCAGACTAAACAACCTAATTTCCTATTAGAAATTTTAATTGCTGCTGTACACTTTAAGGATGCATATAGTCAACAGATCACTTTGACTCTACAGCCTTAATGGATAAGGTGTAGTTTCACATTTCACACCTCTCATTGTGTATTTAAATCTAACATTCCTAATTCCTAAATGTAAGAATTTACATTTACTTTCATGAAATTTTACCTGTGTCATATCTAACCAAACCTGCATTTCATCTAGGACACTCTATTCAGAAGACTGTGGGAACCCCCAACGTAGTGCAGAAGGAGACTCCAGGTCAGAGTCGGAGAAGCAAGTGGATTAGAGCAGGTTATCTGAGTTAGGTAAGATGTCCAGGGGCATCAATCCCAGAGCTGGAGGTGTCCAAACATTTGGGCTTTGATTTTAGAATAGAGTTCATGGCTTAGTGACTCCTGCATTTTTTCTATGTTTCATCTCCTGATCCTTTCATGAAATATTTTACAGTTTCTTGCTGAGACAGAATTTAGTGGGGATCACGAGTTGCAGCAGGGAGTTAATTGACTTGAGTTGGTAGACTCATAACAACAAACATTAAATTAGCAAGTTGAAGATTAAAAAGTTACTTCTCCTATACAGTCCACCAGTTCTATTGGTAGATGGGAAGCACACTAGGGAGTGGGTTCTGAAGTACAAATTACCAACACTTAATGGCCTGCCCTCTGTGTATCATGAGTACGAAGATGTTTTTAGAAAGGATTTTTCGTCAGAGTTACCCCTGCACATAAAATATGACTGGGAAATTAATAATCAGACAGAAAATTGCACAAAGGGAAAATCTATGCCCTGACAAATGAGGCATTGAAAAAATATATTCTGAGAGAATTTGGAGAATGGTTTTATTACACCTGCTAATAGTTTTATAGGAGCAGGTTTGTTCTTTGAGGAAAAAAGGAAGGAGATTTAAGACCATGTATCAATTACTGTGGACTAATCAAATAACAGTATTATCTAATTTCTCTCATACCATCTTTATTGAATCAAATCACTGGGTCCATTATTTTTACTAAAATAGACTTACAGAGTGAATATAATTTAATCCAGATCAGAGATGGTAATGAACAGAAAACAGCATTCAATACGCCTAAATGTCATTACAAATATAGAGTCATGTCTTACGGATTAGCCAATGCACTGGCAGTTTTAACAGTCATTTGTAAACAATATTTTTGTCAACATATTGGAAAATTTTGTGCTGGTGTATATTAATGAAATTCCTTTTTTTCCAGAGATCTGGATACAGATTTCCAACATGTAAAAGAGGTTCTATGAATATCACCTTTTGACTTGAGAAGTGTGAGCACCATTGAAAAATGATTTGTCTTTAGGGTATGAAATCACTCATAAAGAACTAGCAATGGACTAATCTAAGATAACTGCTATTCTAAATTGCAATAAGCTAGAAAGCAAAAAAGGTACAAAGATTAGTAATTTCTAATGTTGCTTCATCAAAAACTTAACTCCTGTAGTAGGGATCTCTGTTTCATCTGAGAAGAAGAATCGACTGATTGATGTTAATCAATCAGTTAATTAATTATCAGTTTTGCCTTTGGCAATACCAGTAATTAATTAATGTTTTCTTTACCTTTTATGGAAAGGGCTTTCCTGTTGTTAGACTTGTATCAAGGTAACTGAAGCACACTCATTTTAAGAAACAGAATGATACAATTTATTGATCAACAATAATGATAGAAGTATGATAACTGCACATATAATGACATAGAAGACGGGGCGCAAGACAGACAAGACAGAAAAAATTCCAATTTATTTTGTCACAGAAATACTATTTTACAATATGAAGTCTTTAAGGAAGATGTCCGAGGTTGTGTGGAGTTGTTGTTCAAGTGGAGGACTCTTGTATTGTTGGAGTGTACTCCTTGGTTTTTGCTACATAGTCCTTTATGCATGGTGAAGTGTGATGCTGCCATTGTCAGCTCCCTGTTGTACTCTATACTGTGTCCTCTGCACCTTCAAAGGGAAAAAACACTACTCTTTCTGGCACAAGAATAAAGGTGCTTAAGTTCCATTCAAGAGTAATGCTGGTTTTCAGTCTTCTTAAAACTGGACTCGTCACTGGCACAGAACTTGACTTGGCAGAGTGGATCTTATGGCTAGTTCAGTGTGTCCAGCTACAAGGTAGAAGTAAGGCCAGCTTACTCCCAGGCCAAAGAAGGTTTGTAAGCTTTTTATTCGACAGACGGTGGATGGCTTCTTACCTCAAAGACAGAAGCTTGTTATCTTTCAGCTAACAAACATGACACATTGCCAGCTTTCACTCCTCAAAGAGACAGAAGAGAGGAGTGTAGCTGGTTCTGAAGGAAGATGTAACCTCTGATTGGATAAAGTTACTTCCAGTTATAGAACAAGTGTGTGTCTGCTTATAGGTACCTCATTTTGTCCATCACATCCACTCAGAAGGTTAAAAGTCTAAAATAAAGCATCTTGGGCATCATTTTGTCTGAACAGCACTTTGTAGGGGTGTCAGCTCAATTCTGATAGTTGGGTGGTAGAGCTACCACTTGAGGAACTCCTTGTGTGACTGGTGCTGATCTGGACCTGCTGTTGCCAAGACTAACAAACTCTTGCCTATCATTTAGATTGGATTTAAGGGCAGTGCCGGAGTTACCCAGAATGTTCTCCATTTTAGACAGTAGAATATCATGCTTGACAGTAATCAAAAGCTGAACTAATGTCTAATAGAATTAATAACATGGTTTGCAGAGAGTCTGCTGCCATAAGCAAGTCATTAATTACCTAAAGCAGAGCAATTTCACAACTGTGCAGTCCTATGAAACAAGGGTAAAAGGGCACCATTAGTGTATCAGTTGGGATTATGGCATGAGGTCCAGTACATAAGGTGTAGGCAGCTCCTTATAGAGCATGTCATTAATAGATGTAGATATAATTGGTGAAAATTTGGAAAATGAGCTGGATAGAGAGGATAAAAATTTAAAAGTAAGGGTGTATGTGTGTTAGTTGAATTATTTAGGGTTTTATAATTTTATCATGGAAAAATTCCAACAGGAATTCGCCAGGCTAATACAATAGAGCACTTTAAAACACTGCTGAAAACACATTACTTGGCCTTTTCATATCTTCACTTTAACTTAATCCTGATACTCTGTATGTTCAATTCATCATAATAACTATTCATGGTGGCTCTAAAATCCGTACTGACCCCAACTCTCTCTTCTGTTTCTTTTTCCGGTTTCTTTGTGGTGGTGGCCTGTGCCACCACCACCTACTCAAAGCATCATGATGCTCCAACAATGAGGGACGGATTAAAAGCCAGAAGTCTACGTGACCATCATTATCAAGTCCTTCCGTGAGAACCCTAAATCCAAAGAGGACTGTTTCATTTATGTTAGGTAGAATGCCCAGAGGGGACTGGGTGGTCTCATGGTCTGGAATCCCTACAGATTTTATTTTTTTCTCCTGCCGTCTGGAGTTTTTTTTTTTTTCTGTCCACCTTTGTCATTGGACCTTACTCTTATTCTATGTTAATGTTGACTTATTTTATTTTCTTAATGTGTCTTTTATTTTTCTATTCTTCATTATGTAAAGCACTTTGAGCTACTTTTTGTAAGAAAATGTGCTATATAAATAAATGTTGTTGTTGTTGTATCTAATGTGGAAGGGATACAGAAGACAGAAAAAGATCAAAAATGGATTGAGTAAGGACAGAGGAAGAGATGTTTAAGAGCAGGAAGAGGCATTAAGAAAGTGAATATCAGCTTTCTGGTCAGAGAAACTCAAGTCAGTGCTGTAAGTGTTGCCAACAGATAAGCCAGATGTACAGTCCAGGTCTAATTTGCAACCAGCAGAGAGGGTAGGAAAATTAATATGCTACAAGTCAAAAAGCCCTGTAGGAATGAGAATTAATTGGTGAGCTTACTTGTGGGAATGTCAATGTTGATACTAAAGTCGCCTACAAGAATAACTGACTGGGAAAAAGAACTTAAATTATATCAGACAGATTAGATAAAAAGGCTTATAGTATTCTGGGAGATGATAGAGAAAAACAGATGAGATAAGAACAGATTTTGTAATTAGATTAAGAACAAAACGCTCAAAGGACAATAGTCATTCAGTTGGTATTCTTTTGATGTTTATCATAGATTTAAAAATTACAGTGAACCCTACACTTTGTCTTTCAGCTGCGAGCCACTGTACACATAACTGAACTTTGTCACCTTGAATTGGGACACAAGGTCTTTTGGTTTTTGCCAAATTTCAGTTAAATATAGCTTATCAAGTTTATAGTCTATAATGAATTCTGACATATACAGAGTTTATTTCAATATAGTGCAGATTTGACAAATTGACACCCTTATTCCCAAAACCCCGTATAGGATGGTATATTTCAGTCACAGCCTGATGATGGCTGTGTCCCAATCCATAGTTAAATATTTTAGGCTATGCAAAATAACTATGTCTTTTAAGACATTGTAGCTCATTCATTTTCTCTGAACAATTTTTTTGACATTCAGAGATTTATCACAAGAGTATTTCAGCACAGTGGAAAAACAGTACTTATCTGAGAATAGCAAGCTGACTTAAGGGCAGCACAAGCAGAGCAGGGATGTTGAGATGGGAGGGGGTACAGGTGACCAGTGAAAACAGTGCGGCATGTCAAAAAGAAACACAAATTAATGCCACTAGAGGTTTGATCTATTGAAAACATAGGAAATATTGTAAGATATTATAAGAATGATAAGATGCACATGAAAATAGTTACCAGAGTTCAGAGAATCCAACACACAGCCTTAGTACTACAGTCTCTCAAGAAAGGAAAGCCGATGGTAAAGAGGCAACAGTCTACATAAATGCCAACACAAATGTCATGAAACACAGCATGAAGTACACAAAAAGGAAATCAAAGTGGTCGGCAGGACAATGGCATCTGTGAAATACTCACAGGTGAGTGCTGGCATCAGTTCATTTCACCAGTTGAAGCATGTATAGACAGTGCTACCAGCGATCCAGTAAATCAAAGAAAACAACATTCCCAGAGCCTAGATCTCCAAAATGCAAAGAAAAATGTTCACAAATCAGGCTTCAGTGGGTAACTGAAATATTTTCATCCAGTGAACGACACAGATAATGTCCCTGATGCCCCAAACCCAGAGAGACATAATTACCAGGAGAAGTGGCAGCAAGGATGCGCCACTGTTTCCTCCCTGCAAGTTTTAAGACATCTAGATCCTACTTTATAATTTTTAAAGGAAACAGAGGCAGAATAAAATACTCTGAAACCCATTTCATTTCCCAACAACATAAGAGCTTATTTCAGCTAACCCTTTTCAGATTATGTCACATTTTGGTCTAAATTTTACCCATTAAGATTAAACTTAACAGTTCTAGTTTTTGAACAAGTGATCTGCCAAAACACTGTGAAATGTATTATATTAAAGTTAATAGACTCTACTGGTTTGATCAAATCTATCCATTAATTTCATCCTAATTATTTCAAAATACTAAATCTAGACAGGCTTCTAACGTAATTTTAGAAACTAATTATGTTTTTAAGTTTCTGATCTTGTTCTCCAATATTTAATATCTGGGTAAACTGAAGTCCAATAGTCAGGGTTGCTAACAGTTTGTAAATTTATGGACAGTCTGTAAAAATGTACTAAATTTGCCTTAAGCTAATAAATCTGCAAAAAAAAATCATTGTCCATAAACAGCTATCTTTCTCACTTTCAGCAAGCTAAACATGTCAATGAAATCTTGTGTCAAGAAATTCATGCAGATCTCCTGATCTTTAAATTTGTCCTAAAAGGTTGCTTAAATATAACTTGTGACATATAGTTCAATGAATCAATGTTGTGGCTGCCTACATAGAATGCCGCCTGTCTTGACATGGAAAAACCATGCCCCAATAGGTCAAATTCATCAATCAGTCATCAGGGATTATGGGAAAAGGTCGCTAAAGTGGAAAAAATGGAACCTGCTAAAGTGAATGATGATAGCAATCCCCCCAAAAATGTTAGACGATGCTCATTTCAGTCAGCCTGAACAAAGAACTCCGAATTTATGCAATGTATAAAATTGGATACTGCATATGGTATAAAAATAATTTTCTATTGCGTCTGGGGTGGTGTGAAAGATGTGCATAGCCACGCTAGTAGTATTAAGTAAAATACAATTACAAAGGCAAGGGCCCAGCAGTCATGAATAAGTAATTTTTTTTTTGCAAAAAGGCACCCTAAAAAGAACACGTTGAAGCACAAGGTAACAGAGACATAACTTAAGATGGTCAACTTTGTTATACAGAACAGTTTACCTTTCAGGGTAATGGATGAATTCAGTGCTAAGTATGTGAACTGTAAACACACCAAGTCCTCCATTCTAGAGAAATGCTTTAACAAAAAAACTGAATTTAGCAAATGAACAGTGATGTTTTCTGTAAGAATAGCTAATCACACATTTCAAGCACACCATGCATTCATATACTTGCCCACATAAATGGTAATCCAACCCAAACCCCCCATCCTTTCATAAATAATGTGCAGTGTAACCAAGCATGGTATATTTATTCCCATCCATATGATTTAACCAGGTTTCTGTAATTGTTATGATTATTTTTTTGTTTCATTGTGAATGCTTCTAGCATTATAGCGAACAATATTTAGTCATCTCATTTTACTCTGGGCTTTTAACCAGAAGTAGAAGTTTAACATTTATTTTTACATTTTTTTGTAAAACTGTACATTGTTTTACAGTATGTGAATTTATAAACCTGGCCTATCCTAAACTCCCTTCTCCCTGTCCTCTAGTTTAAACAATCCTGCATTAACCTACACAGGTGCTCTTGTGTGGTTCTAATGTGGTCTATCTTGGTGGTACAGTTCTTATACCTTCCTGAAGACCCCACAAAATTTTGATTTCTTTCAGTGAAAAAAAATGTTTTAATGTTTTAAGTGTACATTTTTCCAATTTGTATAAATGCCATTTTATAAATAGTGTCAGTTACATACTGTAGTAGTAGTAGTTTCAATAATCCATATATCCTATGGCAACCAATCAGGAAAACAGACAGAACAAAATTTTGAAATAAATTCAATACACTATTTTCACCTTAAACAGATCTACAGTTCACAAACATGGATTCTAAATGATGTTATAAAAAAAGTCTCAATAAAATATTTTTTTCTACAATAGTGTTATTCGTGCGATACACCAGTGCTTGGTACATAATTCACTTAAAACAAAGTAATATGTTTGGACATATTAACTTAATGTTATGTGTTAGCCATCCACTTAATATATGCAGTAGATTTAAAAGTACAATTTAAGCCAAGTGGCATGACGGATAATGAATATGAAGGAAATAATAAGATACTGATGATCTCTCTGAATTTTAACATCTCATTTCATAACAATTAAACATATAGGACACTGAGCATGAGTGTTGGTTGTTATTAACTCAGCATCTCTCAGTTCTATCAAGTGTGAATAAAGCATGTTAAAGGTTTGTGGTAGTGTGTAAAGTTTTAAGTAAAAACAGTGCACTTCCAGTGCACACAGTAAAGTGAACAAGTAGCCCTGGAGTGTTGATGGGGAGGATGGCTGGACCTGAATTCATGTTTTTTAAGTGAGTTTGCCATTAGGGTACTGAAGGAATGGCTGCTGAAAAATGGGCCTTTGCAATCATATGTGAATAATTAATTAAAATCAGTAATTTCAAACAACAGCAGCCGCTAGAAATACTAATGTAATGTCAGCTATATTTTAAAATCAGTTTAAAAGTATCAATTTCTATCAAAGACATGAAAATCTCTGGATGTGTCCAGACTTTTGACTGGTATTGTATAGTATAGTATGCAGGTGTATCGTCTGTGTGTGTGTATATATATATATATATATACATATACATATACACACAAGAAAGAAAGATAGAGTAACACTGTGGTTACAATTAATTTAATCATGGTTGATTGAACAATTCAGCTACACAAAATGAAATAGACCAGTAGTGTAAAAATGAAATTAATATCAGTTCCCAAACAATCCATGTGAAAAAGTGCTGTATCACTGTTACAATAACAACAATAATAATAATAATGTTCGGCATAAAAGTCTAAAATAATGTGAAATTGTATTAAAATTATTTTTTAACATATAATGCAACAGTGCCTGAAATGTTGCAGTTGGTTAAAAGAAAGCAAATTAAATTATAACTACAACATGCATGTAAACAGTAGTAGAGATACTTTGTATAAATTTGATCAATTACAATAAATAATCATCAGGTGAGGGTGATATAACTCACAAAGCTATGGAGGAAAATTCAAAATGACAAGATTAGTGGATGAGAATTTACTCATATCAATGGTTTAAATCAAGGAAGGGAAAGTAGCGGGTTAAAAAAACATAAGCAATGATGCTTATAAAAGTAAGAATGAAAGTGCTTTACAGAGGCATGCAAAGCAAGGAAGGTGAGGGTGTGGAAATATACTTGAAAGAAGCAACATACCATTAGTCGGATGCTTTGCAAACGACACAGAAAATCGCTTTACTGCTGGCATAGATAACAACTCTGAGGAAATAAAAAAGGTCACTGGTGTTACCATCTCTTACTCTGCATAGCCATCACAGGGAGGATATGGATTAAATAACACTGAAGAGAAGAATAGCGAGTATTGTAATTTTTTGTTTGGTCAGCACTGTGCAAAGTAGGTATAAATCAGAGGCAAGCTGTCATAAACAATGCTGTTAAGAGTAGAAATATACAAAATTAAAACATGTTATGGCAATGCTGAAATAAGGAAGGAGATTTCATTTGCTAATGACCTCGATAAAAGTGCTAATCTAAAAACCTATAGGTAGCTGTCTATTTGAATGCTATACCTTAGCTAAAGAAGGGTATACAGTATAGTAAAAAATATATAATAATAACTGTAAAGTAAATTTAAAAATTCTAATGACTTATGTTTGTGACAGAACTACAAGCAATGTTAAATCACAAAATTTAAAGCTGTACAGTGCTGTTGTGCAAGGCTCTTGCAGTAGTGCATGTTTTTACATACACCAAATTTGTCAAGTCATACTGAATTTCTAAATTATTAAACACATCATATTCTACATAAAGTGTTGTTATTATGATTGGCACTATGAAAAATACATTATTTTTTCATTTTTTTATTTAGCAATTTTACTGCAGAAGTAAACTGCTGTCTTTAAATACATAATAGCCATAACAAAATATGTAACCAATATCTATTAAGAGCTATTCATTCAATTAATTTCAAATAAACTTAATTTTGCATGACGCTTTTGTAAGATGGGTTTAAGCTCACGGTGCTGTAACAAGTTTATAGGTAAAAAACAAACTATAAACTTTACAAAACATAATTAGAAACTTCACAATTAAAGATTCATTTCACAAAATTGTGTTATATTGTATACAATTCAAACATAATTGCAAGACTAACACTGAACTTGAAACAGTTTTCTGAATTTCAACTTTTTCAGTGCTTTGAAGACAGTTTTACACAAATAAGGGCGCCTAGCAGAAAAACATAATTTAATTCCTAAATCAACTGAGAATAGAACAGGCTTTGAAAACAGACCTTTCAACTATAAAAAAAAAAGTAAGATAGAAGTATTATTTCTAGATATTTCATGGTGTACTGTTTCAAAAATGTCTTTGTAATTTATAGGAAAGAGAGGTGAAGCAATGACGAGAAGTATGAATTTAGAAAAAAAAAAACTAGTCAACAGATAGTAATTAAAAAAAGAAAAACATCTTTAACGCAAACACATATATTTTAGATTTATTTGTGTAAAACATTTATGTGAATCCACAAAGTCCTGAAAAATAAAGTAACATGCTATTTTTTCTAAGTGTAATAGTTTCTACACACTTTACTATGTAATATGAAACACCTGGGTAGACATAACATATTAACACTAGAATCCCTGAAGCCTAGGAAAAAAGATTTACTGCCGGGTCACCTTAAGTTCCTTCACAACTCCTCATCAGTGTCTTTGTTTTGCAAACGTGTCAATCAGCACAGGCAGCAGGTAGCCTGCTATCCCACCCCCCACTAACACAGCTGACGTTTGACACAAAGTTCTCTGTTTAATTCTGTTTATCTTGGTGTGAGGTGTCTTGAATTGTATAGAGTAAACAATATATTGTTATTTGGAATATATACATTTCATGTGTCTTCCATGTCTACAACGATCTGGTTAAATGTAGGATGACCAGGAAATGCGAGACAAGAAATGCTGAACACATAACTATAACAGAAACTTTTTTCATGTTATAGTAATAATGACAAAATGCTGACAAATAAACACTTTGACAAAAGGTATAGCAAAACAACTGCATTTTTATTCAAGAATATAACCAAAGAAAAATAAATCATTCAATTTACATGTTGCTGTAAATGAGTAAAAATCCAAGCCCAAATATTAATTGACAAAAAATCGACATGTCTGCTTGGCTGGTGCGGATTTGAGCTTGGGCTTTCCTCATTTTGAGTAGTGAGCTGCTATTATTATTATTACTATAATAAAACATACATTTGGTTTGAGTCTGTAACATCCAGTGTAAATTTTTGCTACTTGTAAATGTTAGTGTTTTTTTTATTCAGTTTTATTCTCTCAGTCACTTTCACATGGTACAATGAATTCTCTCTGAATTGATGGCATTTATTTCCATTATTTTCACAAGAGCAGCAATGGCCACAGTTGGTGCTACAGTTGATGCCTGGTCAGAACTATTTGTTGTACCGGCAATCAAATAAACGATGTCCTGTGACCCCTCTCAGACTATCATGTGGCATTTGCACTTTGACAACAAAGACACCCGTGCACAACCTGTGAAAAATGACAGATTTGCTGCAGTCTGAGTCATCCGGTAACATATTGTTGAGAACTGTGTTTTGAGTTACAAGCCCAGGGTAACATACTGCTGTTGATGAGCAACTGTTTCCAACCAAGGTCCTATGTTCCTTTCTTGCAATACATTTAAACCAAGCTTGAAAAATTTGGCATAAAGTTTTGGATTATGGCAGATTTGGAGACAAAGTAAATGTGCAATGCCACTCTTTATTTAGGAAAAGATCCCAGTCGTCTCATGGGAGAAAGACTTTCTGAGACTGTGGTCATAAAGCTTTTGGTGCTGTTTCTGGACAAAGGCAGAACTGTAACAAGAGACAGCTTCTTCATGTCACTTCACAGAACTTCTTTCTACCTGCAGCTAAAGTCACTTCAGTGCATGAGTAATTCTCCACGCTAGTGTTTAGATCTGGCAGTGCCATGCTGATGGTGTATGCACCCAAAAAGAAGAAGTCTGCCTGGCAACATCAGAAAAAAAAAAACATGTTCAAATGACAATGCATTTTCAAATGGTGACGTTTTAATGCATGGATGTGTGTGTGCATGTGCGAGAGAGGCAGACACAGATTTGATATCATTCAAGTGGTTACTGATATAAATAAAATAAACACTTTTTGCAAAGGTATAATGAAACAAGTGTGCTTTTGTTCAAGAATAAAACTGAATAACAAAAAATTCAAATGACAACAAGATACCAAGAAGACATGATTCACCAGTGTTTGTGTGTCTGCTTATATCCCTTCAGTGATATCTTTTATAAGTAGGAAAAATGTTCAGTTGTGCTTGAAAGTTTGTGAACCTTTTAGAATTTTCTATATTTCTGCATAAATATGACCTAAAACATCATCAGATTTTCACTCAAGTCCTAAAAGTAGATAAAGAGAAACCAGTTAAACAAATGAGACAGATATATTATACTTGGTCATTTATTTATTGAGGAAAATGATCAAATCTATACTAATAAAAGGCAAAGCCCTCACTGACTGACTGACTGACTCACTCACTCACTGACTCACTCACTAATTCTCCAACTTCCCGTGTAGGTAGAAGGCTGAAATTTGGCAGGCTCATTCCTTACAGCTTACTTACAAAGGTTGGGCAGGTTTCATTTTGAAATTCTATGTGTAATGGTCATAACTGGAAGCTATTTTTCTCCATATAATGTAATGGAGTTGAGCTGGATGGCCGTGGGGGGCGGAGTTTCGTGTGACATCATCACGCCTCCCACGTAATCACGTGAACTGACTATCAACGAAGTGCGTAGAAAACCAGGACGACCTCCAAAAAGCACTGAAGAAAACATGCATTATATAATTGAGAAAGCAGCGAAACAATAAGAAGCGAGTGACTGACATTTACAACCATATTCATGAGTGCTGCTACTTCGGAAACAAAGCATGGTGTAAACCTAAAGTTTAAATTAAGTTCATAGACAAGCTGCCGCTGGCATTTGTCATGCCCACGGGTAATGTGGGATACAAATTTAATGAGAGGACGCAGGATATAAACGAGAGTTTTGATCACTTTGTAACTAAGTTAAAATTGCAGGTGAAGGTCTGTGCTTATGCAAATTCCGAGAGACTGTTTGTGGGGGATTGACAGTTAAGTCGGATGGGGGAGTCACGTCATCAACTCCCCTCCCATTTACCTCATTTCGCTCTGATTAGAGCTCCACGGCTAACGCCGTCTTCCTAAGCAACTTCGTCACACTGCCACAAAATACTCACAGAAAAATCCACAAGTCAATACACACGCTGTCTCTAGAGTTTCTCCACACTCAATGTATTCCTCGTGTCCCCTTTATACCCTTTGATCTCCCATTTCAATTCAGATGCCTCCAATTTCCAGTAAAGCTCTGCTGCGCGATGACAAGTAATAAGTCTCAGGGACAGACCCTACAAAACGATGCCATTGATTTCAGGCAAGATTGCTTTTCTCCTGGACAACTATACTTGCATTCTCAAAAGTGACCTCGTGCAGCTTCGTCATATTACAACCGGAGTGCTGCCAGAAACTTTTAAGTGCCGGGTCTTACTTAACATTAAATTAAGCCGTGGACATCGCAACATCACACAAGAGAGCAGCTCACGTGAACTTACTAAACGCAGTACTAGTGATCACTTATATGCATCAAACCTGTTCAAAAAACGCATTACACAATTGACAAGGTGATGGCTTTATATGGCGTTCATTTATAAAGCAGCGGAGAGGCTGTGTGAAGGCAACTACACAAAAAAAAACAGCAGAGCGCCACATTCTGAATGTATTCCTGGCATCACCGTTATACCCCCTGATCTCCCATTTCAATTGAAATGCCTCAATGCCTTTCCAGTAAGGCTCTGCTTCGCGATGACAATTAATCAGCCTCAGGGACACACACTACAAAAGGTTGCCATTGATTTGAGGCAACATTGCTTTCCTCCTGGACAAAACTATACGTTGCATTCTCAAAAGTTTTTATATATATATATATATATATATATATATATATATATATATATATATATATATATATATATATATACACACCCCGATCTACATACTGTCAAATAAACAAACCACACATCCTAGCGCAACATGAGAATCTTCGCATTTAGCGCTGACGTCTGAGGTTCGATTCGCGAGAGTGGGTGCAGTGAGTGTGTACTACCTGATGAACCCATCAGGCAGTTGGATTTAGTCTATTAATTTCTATGGTGAAGAAAAATTTATGCAATGATGATTAAATTTAACTTTCATTCCTACTAAACATATTTCTGTCAACGAAATAAAATTACTTATATTTAAAATTTAAATAGAACTTCAACAAATACGGAAGTTCATAATACCCACGCAGCACTAAGTGCACGTAAGATTAGGAGTCATCCGTTTTAACAAGCAGCGTACTGCACTGATACGAAATAGCCTGAACACTTAATTATTTAGGAATGGATAAATATTTTAAGATTTTGTACAAATAATGTTTTTAATTTTTCTTCCTCAATGGATTTTGGCACCCCCAGCAACAGCTGCTGGCACCCCAAAGGAGATATATATATAGATATTAGGATATACTGTATACATATTGATATATATACAGTATATATATACTGCTCAAAAGAATTAAAGGAACACTTTTTAATAAGAGTATTGCATAAAGTCAATGAAACTTATGGGATATTAATCTGGTCAGTTAAGTAGCAGAGGGGGTTGTTAATTAGTTTCAGCTGCTGTGGTGTTAATGAAATTAACAACAGATGCACTAGAGGGGCAACAATGAGATGACCCCCAAAACAGGAATGGTTTAACAGGTGGAGGCCACTGACATTTTTCCCTCCTCATCTTTTCTGACTGTTTCTTCACTAGTTTTGCATTTGGCTACAGTCAGTGTCACTACTGGTAGCATGAGGCGATACCTGGACCCTACAGAGGTTGCACAGGTAGTCCAACTTCTCCAGGATGGCACATCAATACGTGTCATTGCCAGAAGGTTTGCTGTGTCTCCCTGCACAGTCTCAAGGGCATGGAGGAGATTCTAGGAGACAAGCAGTTACTCTAGGAGAGCTGGAGAGGGCCATAGAAGGTCCATAACCCATCAGCAGGACCAGTATCTGCTCCTTTGGGCAAGGAGGAACAGGATGAGCACTGCCAGAGCCCTACAAAATGACCTCCACTGGTGTGAATGTCTCTGACCAAACAACCAGAAAGACTTCATGAGGGTGACCCAAGGGCCCCATGTCCTCTAATGGGCCCTGAGCTCACTGCCCAGCAGCATGCAGCTCGATTGGCATTCGCCATAGAATACCAGGATTGGCAGATGCACCACTGGTGCCCTGTGCTTTTTCCAGATGAGAGCAGGTTCACCCTGAGCACGTGACAGAAGTGAAAGGGTCTGGAGAAGCCATGGAGAACATTATGCTGCCTGTAACATCATTCAGCATGAGCAGTTTGGTGGTGGGTTAATGATTGTCTGGGGAGGCATATCCATGGAGGGTCACACAGACCGCTACAGGCTTGACAAAGGCACCTTGGCTGCCATTAGGTATCAGGATGAAATCCTTGGACCCATTGTCAGACCCTATGCTGGTACAGTGGCTCCTGGTGCACGACAATTCCTGGCCTCATGTGGTGAGAGTATGCAGGCAGCTCCTGGAGGATGAAGGAATTGATACCATTGACTGGCCACCACACTTTCCTGACCTAAATCCAATAGAACACCTCTGGGACATTATGTTTTGGTCCATCCAATGCCACCAGGTTGCACCTCAGACTGTCCAGGAGCTCAGTGATGCCCTGGTCCAGATCTGGGAGGAGATCCCCCACAACACCATCTGTCATCTCATTAGAAGCATGCACCGATGTTGTCAGGCATGTATACAAGAACACAGGGGCCATACAAAGTGCTGCGTACAATTTTGAGTAGCTGCAATTAAATTTTGGCAAAATGGACTAGCCTGCCACATAATTTTTTCACTCTGATTTTGGGGCGTCTTTGAATTCAGGGCTCTGTAGGTTGATCATTTTCATTTCCATCAAACGATGTGGCATCCTTTCGTTCCTAACACATTACCCAGTCTATATCAGTATAGATATCCAGGAGGATTTCTTTTGCCCATTGAGATCTGATGTGTTTTCAAAGTGTTCCTTTAATTTTTTTGAGCAGTTTATATATTATATATATATATATATATATACAGACACATATTTACATACACTTATATCTATCTATCTATCTATCTCTATATATATATATATATATATATATATATATATATATATATATATATATATATATATATATATATATATATATATATGCCAGCAACACTCATGACAATGACAAAACAATTACATTGTCAATCATGTTACGTTATTATTAAAATGTTTCCTTTTCTTTTTCATAACTTCTTTAACACACTACTTCTCCGCTGCAAAGCGCGGGTATTTTGCTATATATGTATATGTATATGTGTATATATGCATATATGTATATGTATATATATATATATATATATATGTGTGTGTGTGTGTTTGTGTGTGTGTCTGTGTCTATATATATGACAGCAACACTCATATCAGTGACAAAACAATTACATTAACAATCATCTTACATTATTTTTAAAATGTTTCCTTTTCTTTTTCATAACTTCTTTAACACACTACTTCTCCGCTGCGAAGCGCGGGTATTTGGCTAGTATTACATATTTGTGAGTGGCAAAAGTATGTGAACCTCTAGGATTAGCAGTTTAGTTTGAAGGTGAAATTAGAGTCAGGTATTTTCAATCATACTTGAATCATACATGGGATGACAATCAGGTGTGAGTGGGCACCCTGTGACATTTAAAGAACAGGGATCTATCAAAGTCTGCTCTTTACAACACATTTTTGTGGAAGTGTATCATGGCACAAACAAAGGAGATTTCTGAGGACCTCAGAAAAAGAGTTGTTGATGCTCATCAGGCTGAAAAAGGTTACAAAACCATTTCTAAAGAGATTGGACTCCACCAATCCACAGTCAGACAGATTGTGTACAAATGGAGGAAATACAAGAACATTGTTACCCTCCCCAGGAGTGGTCGACCAACAAAGATCACTCCAAGAGCAAGGTATGTAATAGTCAGTGAGGTCACAAAGGACCTCACAGTAACTTCTAAGCAACTGAAGGCCTCTCTCACATTGGCTAATGTTCATGAGTCCACCATTGGGAGAACACTGAACAACAATCTTGTGCATGGCAGGGTTGCAAGGAGAAAGCCACTACTCTCCAAAAAAACATTGCTGCTCGTCTGCAGTTTGCTAAAGATGATGTGGACAAACCAGAAGGCTATTGGAAGAATGCTTTGTGAATGGATGAGACCAAAATAGAAATTTTTGGTTTAAAAATGAAAAGTGTTATGTTTGGAGAAAGGAAAACACTGCATTCCAGCATAAGAACCTTATGACATCTGTGAAACATGGTGGTGGTAATAACATGATTTGGGCCTGTTTTGCTGCATCTGGGCCAGGATGGCTTGCCTTAATTGATGGAACAATGAATTCTGAATTATATCAGAGAATTCTAAAGGAAAATGTCAGGACATCTGTCCACGAACTGAATCTCAAGAGAAGGTGGGTCATGCAGCAAAACAACGGCCCTAAACACACAAGTCATTTGTGACCTTTGGCCGGCTTGTCATCCCGGCCAATACCCCCAGGCCGCCAGATGGAGCCCTCCCTGCAGTATGGAGGTGCCCCGAAGACCAGCAGGGAGTCATGGACTATGTAGTTTTTACACAAGACCCTGCTGGATACCAAAGGGGCCGCAAGAGGGAGCTGCAGGGAGGACCAAAGACTTATTTGTGCCCTATGACCCGGAAGTTCGTCAAAGAAACAGCGACGGGCTTCCGGGGTGAAGAGAAGAACTTTTACCTGACCCAGAAGTGATACAGGATCACACTGACTGGGATTGGGAACACTTCCGGGTCAGGGAATATAAATGGACTGTGAGAGCTCCCAGACGGCGAGCTGAGCTGGGTGGAAGGGTGGCAAAGTGTCTGGGAGTTGGAGGATTGTATTATTGTGTTTGTATGAGTATAGTGGAGGAGAGGGTGCTTTGTGCACTGTGGCAATTTAATAAAGTCAACGATTGGACTTTTACCTGGTGTCTGGAGTCGTGGACAGGGGTTCAAGGGAGCGATAGCGCCCCTTATCTGTCACAGGTTCTACCAAAGAATGGTTAAAGAAGAATAAGGTTAATGTTTTGGAATGGCCAAGTCAAAGTACTGACCTTAATCCAATCGAAATATTGTGGAAGGACCTGAAACGAGCAGTTAATGTGAGGAAACCCACCAACATCCCAGATTTGAAGCTGTTCTGTACGGAGGAATGGGCTATTCTTGTGCCGGAATGATCAAAAGTTACCGGAAATGTTTAGTTTAAGTTATTGCTGCAAAGTGGGGTCACACCAGATACTGAAATCAAAGGTTCACATACTTTTGCCACTAACAAATATGTAATATTCGATCATTTTCCTTAATAAATAAATGACCAATATTTATAATAATATTTTTGTCTCATTTGCTTAAGTGGTTTCTCTTTATCTACTTTTAGGACTTGAGTGAAAATCTGATGATGTTTTAGGTCATATTTATGCAGAAATATAGAAAATTCAAATCAAGTGTATGTTTTTATTATAGTAATAATAATAATAGCAGCTCACTACTCAAAACAGGGAAAGCCTGGGCTCAAAACCATAACCTTTTACTTACGAGGCAGCGGCTTTTACCTCTGCATTTTGACTCTCAGTCGATTGACATTTGGGCTTGAGTTTTTACTCACTGACAGCAACATGTAAACTGAATGATTTCTTTTTCTTTGGTTATATTGTTGAATAAAAGTGCACTTGTTTAGTTATGCCCTTTGTGAAAGTGTTTATTTGATATTTGGACTTCAGTCTTCACACATTATACACTTCACATCAGCATTTTGTCATTATTACTATAACATGAAAAATGTTTCTGTTTTAGTTATGCATTCAACATTTCTTGCCTCAGATGGAGAACTTCAGCTGCATAGCAGGTTGCTTGCAAAACAAAGACGCTGATGAAAAGGGAATTTAAAGTGGCCTGGCATTACAATTTTCTTCATAGGCTTCAGGGATTCTAGTGTTAGTGGATAATAGATTATAAGCAGAAATTAGTAGGAATGCAACGGGCATACACTCCACAAAATAGCCCATACAGTAGTTTTACTGAAACCTCCCGTCAGCGAGAGTCAAGCGTGATCTCTCAGTTGCATGCTCTGTAAATCTTGATAGTTACATGTCTGGAAAATCATGGAATACAGAAAACAACCATACAAATAACTTTCATATCAAGAAAATTAAAATGAATCGTATACGGTTTTCAGTATTAATTTGTTGATATTTCATTATTATATTTTATTTGCCTGTTATTATCTATTAATTGACATATTTGTAGAGGACGGCAGAATGTAATAATTATAAAGTGTAATTTATTATACTATTATAGCACTTAATATCTTGTATTCATTTTCATCACTTCAGACACAAATGCTAGGAAGAGTTAAAACCAAATTAAGCAAGCAAAAATTGCTTAATAAAGTACAAGTGAAAAAATACTCATAGAGCCTGTCATCTTTATAATTTAAACAATTTCCATTCATTATTAACTCAACAGAAATACCTTAATGGAAAGTGTCAGCACATATGCATTCAGTAATGAAGACTTGCTAATACATAATTTCTGGCAGTGTTTCCCAAGGTAAACAAATAATATTTGTTTATTATTTATTCGAGATTGAGTAAATATGTAGTTTTGCAACACAGTACACTGGAGTGGCATGGTGGCAAAACGCTGAAAACCTGTGTTATGATTTTGGAGTTTTGGACCAAATAATTCTCATTTTTAAACTCTAGGGATACGTTTTCTCTTATTTTCTATCTGTAAAATATTTTATTTTTTTCATGCATTTTTATTTACTGCAGGCAACACCATTTTGGCTGTATTTTCAATGGAATTGGTCACCTTGTTGTTAGCAACAGTAATTTGTGAATCATTTCCTAGAGGAAAGTGCTGCTTCCAGCATCCAGGATTCTAGATTTGTATTGAAGCTCTTTGATAATATTTATTGCTCCAAGATCTTTAGAAAAATGGAACTTTGCATTTTCTTGACTTTGATACAAGGCTTTGGTGATATTGATTTCCTTTGCCCTTTTATCTGACTATCTTAATTCTACATCTCCTGGTTCTGCTTTCTTGCCTGTGTCCAGCTCTGGTGGTACAACTGACATCTCACCATTCAACTTTGTGTCCTGTTGCCAATACAATAAAATAAAATACAGGTTTGCGTGTTCTGTCTGTGATAATGTGTACTTTACCCATTTCCTTCAGTCTCCTACATATTAAAAATGTCTATTTTAAGGTTGCTGGTGAATCAAAATTAGGCCAGAGTGACCGAGTATGACGCAGGGTGAATTGGGTTGAACTAGTATCACTTTAAATTTCCAATGGAAATGTTCACAGTTTCAGTGAAAATAAATACATTTAACAGTCACTTTCTGCTAACTCCATTACATATCAACATTTAAATGTAACCAGGAAAGATAACGATTATCCCAAACAAAAATGAACTTAAAAAATGTATAAACTTTGCTATGATTGTGCTAATCTTGACCCAATTTTGTATTTGATATTAAAATGAAGGTAAAAATTTGATCAGTTGAAAAATGCTATGGTAACACCTTAGTTTAAGTACTGTTAAAATGCACCTAGTACTCATTTACTATTACGTAACAAGACCTTAGCAATCACTTCTCAGTAAAGTGTTTGTTCATCTCTGTAATGTGACCTACTTATAAAACATCCCTTTGGAGTAGTTTGAGGTGGCTTAACTGAGACACATTTCTCTTAAATGTACATATTTTGTAAAATCTGTGAATCCTTCCTGTAAGAAGTAATTTTATCATCATTTCAATATGCCACACTACACAGAGATGAATAACCTATCTAATGATGTATTATAAGTGCTATGAAGACCAAAGAAGCATTTGTTAAGGTCTTGTTACATACGAGTAAATAAGTAATAGGTGCATTTTTTCAGTACCTAAAATAAAGTATTAACAATTCTACAATTAAGGGCTTGAGATGCAGAACAATTTTGTTATTGTCGTCAAATAATTTATATGACAGTATAAAAATATCTTACAACTAATAATATTTTCATTTTTTATTAACTTTTTTATGTCAATTGGCCATAGTTTAACAATTAATGTATAACTATTATTAGTTCCTAATTTAGTTAATCAGTTTCAAACTACTTAGTTTTCCTGTGTGTTTATGAGTACTAATTCTGTATTTAGTAATCTGCAAAATGTACACTTGCATTTTACCTGAGAACTTGTCACAGTGCTGTGTGCCAGGACTTTAGTGAAAGACTCCATACTAAATAAACAACTGAATTTAACTGAATCAAAAAGCAAGTTATTTTTGGTATGGTATTTGGTATGGTTTGGTATTATCTTTTAGTTCTAACAAGTACATAGTGCTAGACATAAATATTTAACGACCGCTGATGAAGGAAAACATGGGGTGGAAGAATAAAAGTGATACCCTGTCACTAACCCTGATGACAAGTGATACCACTTCCACCACAACATCACCAGTATTTAAGATATAAATGAACAAGTTGTTGTTCAGTCTTAGACCAGCTACTGAGAAGGACAGAGCTCCAAACTCAGAAGCTTAGAACAAGTATCAATGGTGACATTAGACATCTTTATTCATCGAAGTACCATTTTTCTTCTCTGGACATTTTTTCAGTTAAACAGGGATTCCTCTGGAACCCTAACACTTCTTCTGATTCTCTCTCTGTATCTTATCTTTCACAATTTATATAGGTATAATTCATTATTATAAGTATTGTTTTTATTAAATTAAAATAAAAGTGAATTATGTTGAGAAAATAAATACACTCTCTACTCTTTCACACATATACTACAAGCACTCATAATGTAGGATGCAGACATTAACCATTAATAAACGTAAAGAAGTTATTTGAAAGACAGCTTCATGCACAATATTAGTAATATGTCATCCTTTATGGTAAATTTACATAGTACTGGGTTTACTTATTGCTACATATAGAATGTGATTGTGTTGATGTATTTTAACATAATGAAGCCTTCAACTTTTGCTGAACATAATGTAGTTAATTAATATTATTATACTTCCTAGGTATTATCTATGAGCACTTCTGAAGAATAGCACAATTAAACAAGTAAAATATTTTTTATACCTATTCTGTTATTTGATTAAAGCTATCATTACACTTGTCTTTATATTGGAGAGCTCTTTTACATTATTGTTTTAAGATATATAATTCCAAAATATGGACATCAATTTTAATATATTTTGCAGATTTTATGCATATCCATTTTATGCCTTTTAACACCACACTCATTAAAATTTAGAACTATTGCAATCATTAGTTTTAGAGAAAACAACTAAATGAGTAATTCCATTCAGTTTATGTAATATTTTAAAATAAGCTCTCTAGAGAGACTGCTAAGCACCCATGATCTTTGTCTGAAGTAAATAAGCTGTACAATGAAGGCACATTAAATATATTTTATTGCAGATGATTTTGCAATATAATAACATATCACATGTTTCCTTTGGGAAAATTCATGCAAATAAAAGACTAAAATCATAAATATCCCCATAATCATGCCCAGCTATATACCCTAAAGAGAAGGATGCAAAAGCCTATAAACATACCGTCCTTATAGGAAAGGTTGCTGGAAGAGAATTTTTTGCGGTGCATACGTGCGTAGTCCTGCAGGTTGGGGGCACTAGAGGACCCCCCTAGAACATTGGTACTGAAGAGCCCTGCACATTGGGATCCTGTGTGGGAGGAAGGGAAACAGGAAGGAAGGAGGGAGGGGGTAGATTGATAATAATATCACAACATGCCGTTATTAACACACAACACTGATTTCATTTAGAATGCAGAAAAAATAGGGGATTGAATCCTGAATAAGCAGCAGATCCTTAAAGTAAGTCAAAGCAGATGACTCAATTATTCTGCGGACAGTTTAGTATACACAAATTGAATGCAAAATAGAGGAAATGATAGAAAACATTCTGTAATATGCAAAAACACTGCTTCCTAAATTTTAATTTGATGGAGCAAACACATGTCAAATTATCTTTCTTGTACTCAAGATTACAATGTAGTAGTTAATGAGAATATTAAAGAAGAGAAGGAATTTGATGTATCTGAGAGAGTCCCAAAAAGAGAAACAAACAATATTTTGTTTTGATGACACAATGCATTTGGATTTTGTGCATATTTTTGGAAAATTATAGCACTATGAAATATGGCCTTTTGAGTACATTGAAGAATAATTTAACATCTTGTTCACTGGCACATCAGATCTGTTGAATTTTCAGGTATTCTTTTACAATAATTTGGTATTTGATTCAATAATTACCATTTTGTATATACTGTAAACAGGAGCAATCTGTTTGCATAATTTGTAGCACATCACAATAATTCATGACATACCCATTTTAAAGGAATAATTAAACATTTTGTACAGTTTATTGAGTAGGTGAAATTAAAATTGTGCAATTGAAAAACTAGTTACATGACACTTATAAATAACACACTGTGTGGAGAAGATTGATGGAAAAAAACTATTATAATTTTGTATATTAGTTTCAGCGACCAGACTGGGGTTCTTACTCAAATAATTTAGAACAAGGCTATAGTGATGCGCCGATCAATTGTGCCACTGTTTAAAACCAGCCAATTTTCATTCCAAATAACTTGATTGGGAACCTCCACATTGGCCGATCTCAAAAATAGTTTTTTTTTTTTTGTTTTGCCTTGCTTTCCTAAACATTATGATAATGAAGTTGTAGTACTCTTCTTGACAAACTGTGAAAGTACTTGATGAAGTGCACATGTACTTCTGTTGCTGAATATAGCCTGTAAACAGAGAGATGAACAGTGCAACGTTTGTGCTGAGATTCTGGGATCCAAGGAGTCATCCTACACATTTAAAGAAATCATACATGAATATATTGTTCAGCTGAACTTAAAGTACCAGCAACTGACACAAAAAAATAAATGCAAAATGAGATGTTATGTTATAGCCAAGGTTTGTTTTCTTTTTTTGTGCCTTTTTTTTGTTTTAAATTATTAATTTTATTCTGTCTATTGCATTTATGTGTTTTTGTTAATATTTTTCCATTTATTAATTATAAATTGTATTCCTAAGCTCTTATGGTCTTATGTTTTGTATTATGGTATAATGCTATGCTATGGTATGCTATTATACTGTGGTATTATGCTTTGTACTTGGGGAAGTTGGGTATTCAAGGTTCTATAGGAATTAAGATACTTATCAAGGTTCTGTGGGATCCTGACCCAGGTCATAAAAGTGATCAGTAGTTATGTCATATAACAGTGAGACTTCCTGTTTAGCCCTTGTAGAGGGAGACAACCTTTGTTAAGGTATTCAGAAGTAAGCATTGCATAGTGTTAAATCCTTTCACAAGTAGACAGCCTTTATTTGGGAATTTAGTGGCCAGGTGTTCCAGAGATTGACAGATTCTAGAAGTATTGTGGGGTGTACAAGGAAAACAAACTTAATTAGCGCAGAGACAGTATTTACATATTTCTTTGATTAATCTTGCCCACCAACAGAAAAGGTACCTTTGAAGGCCAAAGTGCCTTTTAGGACACTTTCAAGATAAAACACTGACCTTGCATTATAACAAACATTATAAACCAAATTTATCTTAATTAATTATACATTTTGGGAGATCTTAGGGTGGCCAAATATCTTGGAATACTTTTTCCCTAAAATTGCACAGAACACAAAGTTTCCTATAACGCTCAGCACAAGGAATGTCATCAACAGCAGCACAAGGAAGGTCATCAGGAGCATAAACTTCTAAAAGTAAAGTAGCAGCTAAGAATTTCTTGGCAGATAAAACATTTTCTAGTTCCATAGGCAACTTATCTGGTTCAGATAGTCTGGAGAGAGTATTTGCCTCAATATTCATTTCTTCAGATTTACATGTGTTAATAAACTTAAATCTTGTACAGAATTAACCAATCTTACTTGTCTGGAATGTAAACACTTAGCTGGTTTAAAGTATATCAAGTTCTGAAGGTCTTTGTATATAATAAAAGAAAACTAACTGACTTCAAGCCAGAGGTGCCATTCCTCCAAAGCTAATTTGGTCAGCAACAATTCTATGTTACCTATATCATAATTTTGCATGGTAGAAGGTAACTGTTGTGAAAAGAACGCAGAAGATTACAGTACCTATACAAAGCATTCACCCATTGTAATGTTTTTGCATGTTATTGTTGTACAACATTGCATTATAGTGAATTGAATGTCTTTTTTGACACTGATTAACAGAAAAAGGCTCTTTGTCAAAGTGAAAATAAATCTCTGCAAAAAGATCTAACTTAATTACAAATATAAAAAAAATAATTGAATGGATAAGTATTCAACTCCTTTAACATAATACACCTAAATTATCACTGGTGCGGCCAACTGGTTTTAAAAGTCACAAAATGAGTTAAATAGAGATCACTTGTCTGTAGCCGAGGTTTTAATTGATTGCAGTATAATTTGCCTGCTTTTGTCTTTTTGCCTGTTGCTTACAGAGATAGGCTCCAGCTGCCCACTGCCCTAGATAAGCAGATTTAGATGGATCAACAAATACTATAATCTGTCATGCTCAAAGCAACTACACACGTTTCCAACCATTAAAACTGATAGAGAAATACTCTGTATAATTTCAATTACAGGTTAGTTTACTGTTTCAGATTTAGCTTGAGCGAGATAATTTTTCAACTTGAAAACATGACTGAAATACAGCTAAAAACAGATTGTAAGTATAGTTGGCACTATAGTGATTGAAATATGTGGCTGTGGCTTATGTCTGCCAGTACAAACAGAGGTGTGCGCAAATACCCATCACATGTCACCTTTTGCAAAATATTTACAAAAAGAAAAATGTGATATATGTCTCTTTGATGAAGCCAATAAGTAACAGAAAATGTTCCAACTTTAAAATACAGTTAGTAAAATAAGTCACACCTGAATGTCACACTATGTGTACATTCTCTATCTTAAGATTAGAAAATGTTTATTTTGCCATAGCTAAAATAAGTTGACAAATGCAAAAACACGTTTTCTGTAATTTAAATATTGGTAATGGAATTTGAGTCATTTTAAGTGACTGACTTATAAGCCAATTTGGACTTCCAAGAGCCATCCTCTTGGAGTTGCGTGCTTAACTGGAGCCTATATTACAGAGAACATGCAAAAACTCTGGTTCCATTACTTCAAAACGTAATACAGTGGGTACGGAAAGTATTCAGACCCCCTTCAATTTTTACTCTTTGTTATATTGCAGCCATTTGGTAAAATCTTTTAAATTAATTTTTTCCCTTATTAATTAATGTACACGCAGCACCCCATATTGACAGTCAAAAAAAAAAAAGAATTTTTGAAATTGTTGCAGATTTATTAAAAAAGAAAAACTGAAATATCACATGGTCCTAAGTATTCAGACCCTTTGCTCAGTATTTAGTAGAAGCACCCTTTTGAGCTAATGCAGCCATGAGTCTTCTTGGAGTTTGCTAAAAGACACCTGAAGGACTCTGAGATGGTGAGAAATAAGATTCTCTGGTCTGGTGAGATCAAGATAGAACTTTTTGGCCTTAATTCTAAGCGGTATATGTGGAGACATCCAGGCACTGCTCATCACTTGTCCAATACAGTCCCCACAGTGAAACATGGCGGTGGCAGTATCATGCTGTGGGGGTGTTTTTCAGCTGCAGGGACAAGACGACTGGTTGCAATCGAGGGAAAGATGAATGCGGCCAAGTACAGGGATATCCTGGACAAAAACCTTCTCCAGAGTGCTAAGGACCTCAGACTGGGCCGAAAGTTTACCTTCCAACAAGACAATGACCCTAAGCGCAGAGCTAAAATAACGAAGTAGTGGCTTCACAACAACTCTGTGACTGTTCTTGAATGGCCCAGACAGAGCCCTGACTTAAACCCAATTGAGCATCTCTGGAGAGACCTAAAAATGGCTGTCCACCAACGTTTACCATCCAACCTGACAGAACTGGAGAGGATCTGCAAGGAGGCACAGAGGATCCCCAAATCCAGGTGTGAAAAACTTGTTGCATCTTTCCCAAGAAGACTCATGGCTGTATTAGCTCAAAAGGGTGCTTCTACTAAATACTGAGCAAAGGGTCTGAATACTTAGGACTATGTGATATTTCAGTTTTTCTTTTTAAATAAATCTGCAACAATTTCAAAAATTCTGTTTTTGTCTGTCAATATGGGGTACTGTGTGTACATTAATTAATGAGGGAAAAAATTAATTTAAATGATTTTAGCAAATGGCTGCAATATAACAAAGAGTGAAAAATTGAAGGGGGTCTGAATACTTTCCGTACCCACTGAATATCAAGATTTTCTGTTCACTTCACTGTCCTGCTGTCTAGAGTTGGGATTTAATTTCGAACACAAAAAAGTCTTTGGACTTCTTATGGTCGAAATATGTTGTAACTTTAAGCCAATATCCATGTATTTTTGTTTTATAAATTCAAACCTTTGCATAAGCAATCGTTTACTCATTTTACAGGTGTAAATAAGTTTTAGACATGAGGCCCCAATTCTGAGTCCAGTACTGATATTTATGACCCAAGGTTGAAATTGCTTAGGAGGATATATATATATATATATATATATATATATATATATATATATATATATATATATACATATATACACACACAAATATTTATGTAATAATTTACTTGGTGTTTGTAATAAATTTAGATTACTTTGAAGAAACTTACTTTCACACTAAAGTCGTTTTCTGTTGATCAACGTCAAAAAAGAAAAATTGAATCCATTCTGATTCAATAATAAATGTGAAAACGTTCAGACAGTGAACATTTTTTGTAGTATTATGATCCTTTTGTGGTAGAATAGAACCCACTCCAAAAGGCATTCACCTCCACTTCGAAATGCAAAGAAGAGTTAGGATGATAGAAAACGGTGGCAAAGGTAAATAGATATTTCAGAAGAACAAAAGAGTGTTGAGCCTCAGTAGTCCAATAAATGTTTTGATTTCTTTTCTTATTTAAATCATTGGTAATAATTAGCACAGTCCTTAATCGCTAGAGCCTTTTAAGACTCTCCGGGGGTTTCCAATCAAGAACAGTAGTGACTGGTTTATTCAATGCTCTAGCAGGTATGAGAAACATTACAAACAATTTATGAAACTCACATTTTTCTAATTTTACATATAGGCTGTTTTTGTTATGAAGGCTTTGTGGTACATCCCTAACATGTTTAATAGGTCCAAACTATTAGAAAGGATCAGAATGTTATCAATATAAACTAAAACAAAACACAGAATGACCTCAATATAAACTAAAACATAGCACAAAACCTCAAAACAATGTCATTAACAAGGTCTGGAAGAAAGCTGGTACATTTCTGAATTACTGAAATGAATGAGCTCGGCTGTAAAGGTCGCTGTGGTAAAGCAAGATCTAATGGCCCCGAGTAGAGTGAAGGGAGTGATGCCTGCGTTTTGCTGCCCTCAAGTGATATGAGTGCTAATAAAAGGAGTGTCAGCATTCTTTCAGGCAGAAATAAGAATGTTTGTTGAATCTGCTAGAGCCATAATGATTAAAAAATATAGGTGGCTAATTAAGCAAATATTCTGCAGTTAAGTACTGATGACATGTGATTGCATTTACATTATTCAATATTCTGTAATCCCATTCCACAGCAAGAATATTGAGAGTGTTGTTTAAAAATAAAATACAGGTGTTCTCTAGACAAAACCTTACACCTTCTCATTATTATAAAATGTAGTTTTACTTTTGGTACTTGATTACTTTTATTGTCGTCAAAAAAACAAATATTAAGGCAAGGCACCTGAGTAGTACTTTTGAAAGCAGACATTTTTTTCCCTTTTACTTAAGTATATTTTCAGTAAATGTATAATTTCTGAGTAAATTTTACTCTGCCAAAACCATACAGCATCGCCCTATACTTACTGTGTCCAGATCATGCTTTAAAGGATGTTTTCCTCTCGTCACACCTTCCAATATGTACCAAATTGTAAGCGCTATGGTAACCTATCTTTCCTTTGGTTAAAGAAAATTCCCACTCCTACAGGGCTACTAGAAAGTCAAATGAACCCATTCTTAGGATTCTCCTTGACATATTCCTCTGTAATAAGTCATTAGCGTCTAGGTGAAGCATAAGGTTTTACCTTAGGAAGGGAAGACCGAAAACAACTAAATGGCAAAAATAGTCATTTCAACATAGGGTAAGTTCTAAAGACATTTGTTTACAATTTATTGTGCTTCTGTAAAAAGTCAGCTTTCCTCTTGTGGACAAATACATTTCTATAAAATTAAAAAATCTACATTTCTTTTGTTTCTCTGAAATCCTTGCTGAGCAGGTAATCAGAGGCTCTTTATTGGCATCATCAATGACTTGTGAAAGGTTTTCAGACAAATTATTAAGTCTCTGGTAAAGACAGATACAGTTTTCTAGTAACTGTAAAAATGAAAATAGAAGTCGGAAGTTTATTTTTTTTTAATCTGTAACCTTTACCTGGGGATACTTAATATCTTTGAAAACTTGCTTCATCTCAGAGTCAGATAGCACTGTTTATGAAAATTAGGGGTGTGCAATCTGGATAGTGAGGGGCACCATTTACATAACACTCTGCACCTTTCTATTACGTCCCCGCTATGGACAGCAAGGGGAATTTGGTGATGGTAAAAACATGCTAGTGTGTGTGTGCTTGTATTCACCTTGTGATGAGCTGATGCCCCATCCAGACATTGTTTCTGCCTCACGCCCAGTGCTTGCTGGAATGGGTGCATCTCTGGATTAATGGATATAATCATTAAACATCCATCCTTTTCACAGATATAGTGGCAAGGTTTCCTAGGAATTTAATGGATGTCCCAGGCAATTCACAACACATCGAAGCCGAATGTTTTCTCACCATGACGATATCTCGCACTGCCACCTGGTAGAATCCTTCAGATTTACGTAAAGTACACGCACAAGTATAAACAGTACAATGGTTGTGTAGCAGTAGCATCTGCTGGAGCTGGCCTAAGATGGAAATTAAGCCAGCTTACTCACTTATGCACAAAAATAAAAGGACTGAGGTGCAGAAAAATCTCTCTTTGGAGTAATGATTCAAAATATGAAATATTTGGGTCCAACAAAAGACAGTTTATGCAGCAAAGCACTGGAGAAAGGAACATAAATGAATGTCTGCTAGCAACAGTAAAGCATAGTGTAGATTCCCTGCAGGCTTAGGCTGCATTTCCACAAATGCAGTTTGTGATTTGATCTACAGGTAGATTCTTATTGCTCATGCAATACCTCCAGGGACACGTCTGATTGATCCCAACTTCATTCTACACCATGACAGTGACCCCAAACACCTTCTGTAGTGGAACTGTATCGAGTTTTCCAAAAGGCTTGGAACAACCTTCCATGTACATGCCCCCTGGGACTGCATAGACGTAGACCTAAGAGAATTGCTGCTGTTTTTAAGGCAAAGAGTGGTCACAACAAATATTTATTTTTTTTCTGATTAATACGCTTACTAAGAAGTTTATTAATGATTAAAAAACTATTTATGGAATTATTTTTGAAAGCATTCCAGCTTTACAGCATTTTTACAAGTGCACAAAACTTTTGCACAGTACTGTATATACAGTATACATATATATGGACATACAGTATATACATATACACACACACACACACATATATGCATATACATTGTGTGTGTGAGTGTGTGTGTCAAAACAGTCTTGTTAGCTAGCTAGCTTTCCCATTATGAAGAGGTCATTTAAAATGTTTTCATCCCTTTCCATAATCTTATGGAACTTCCAAAGGACATTACTGAGTATAACACAGCAGCATTGTTTTACCAGACGACATATATTCTAATATATCAGCAAAATTAGTAAAAAGTGGGTCAAAGTGAGAAGAACAACTATGGCAACGAGGAAATAGGTAACATCAATAACTTCCTGTATGTCATATTATCCAGGAGACTGAACATTAAACAAGCAATGATGACAAATTTCCAATGACTATTTTTTAACACTAAATCATTAGTTTTAAATCTTTTTTACTTTTTGTTTTGCTGTAATTGAACAAACTTGGAATTAAGAAGCTACCTGACCAGGTTAATGATAGCAAGACAGTCACTTTCATTGTTTAATTCTAACAAATGCTATTATTTTTTCTCTGTTTAAAATTATAACTTAATACAAATGACAATGACAGCTTGCCATTTTAGGATCACTAAAATTGTACAGGATCTCTAAAATATAATGCAGATTCTAGGACAATTTATACATTCAGATTCTAATCAATAATAAATGTCTTTGCTCCAACTTTACTCAAACCTTACATGATGCACAATAAAAAGAAAAGAACCCAGTTGAACAACAGTGACAGTTAGTGTGAAAATGGGATTTTTTTTCTCCTTTAGTTATAATGCCAAGATAAACACTGGAGTAAAAACAAGCTAAAACAGTACACATAAAACTTGACTGTTTGGCACAGGAAGGTCAATTTAACACAAAGCAAAATGAATCTGTTTTGCACATTGTGTTTCTCTTCCTGGAAAACATCAATCAATTATTCAAATGGAAAAATCACACCATATTATACAGTGTTTGCACAAAAGATCAACCAGATAAAGGCAACAATTAAAACTGACATACACTTAGTTTTTACACTTAAAAAAAATATTTGTTAATCTACTCTATAATAAAACATCAGTGTCCAGTCCCTCAGCGCAATCTGATTGGTTAGTTTGGCTTTAGTGATACCATTAAACAGGAAGTGTGAGATGAACAAGGAGGAGTAAAGGTGCACAAAGAGACAGTTGTCTTCAAATGGAAAGGTGCCTCGAAAATAATGACAGCCTAAGAAACAGTCTTTATGTGAATTTGACAGGTACTGTGACTAGTATTACAAAACAATAACTGTAAGCATTCATTCAAACACCAATTTTACTAATCTGCTTTAATAATCTGTCTATTTCTGGAAGAGTATGAATGTACATTCAAAAAGATGCATAAATAAAATTTGTCAAACTATACCAAGTCAAGGTATCTATTTTTGGTCTCATAGACCTTTTCTCAGATTTATATCTTAAATACTACTTTGATAAAAAATATCAACAAAAAATATAGCTACATTATGAGTGCCAAATTTTATTACTGGGATTTAAATGTACTAACCCAAGCCACTCTGCTTCATTTCTGGTGACTGTCGAATATATGATGGGAAAAGTCGGTAGCCTCCAGATTTGGAAGAGGAAGTTTCAGACAAGACCTGGAATAAATGATTCAAGGAAATAAGGGAAATATACAGCAATGAGGAAACAGAAAGAGTAAAACGAAAGTGACAAACAAGCTTTCAATGACTTTGTTGTGACTTATTCCTTTTTTCTTATTTTCTTACCTCCATTGAACTGGTTTTTCGATTGCGAATTAGTGGAGACCTTCTCTGGATGCTTATTGGCTCAGAGAGAGGCAATGATCGGTCCAGCTCATCCCGGCTCAGATCTTCTAAACTACCAGGATCAGTCAGCTTATTTTCATTCTGCCAATCAGAAATTTTAATTTAACAGAGCAAAATGCTCATTTAATATTTTATTTTACTATTTTTTTTTATCATAACAGCTTTAGTTCAATAGTAATTAACTTGGTGATGCTTACCCGAAAAAAAATAATATATATTTATCAAAATATGGTCAAAAACAATCATCATTCCCCATAAATTTCCCAGAAAATGAATACAAGAAAAACACTCAGACATTTATTAAATTAGAGTAGAAAACTCGCTTAACCCGACAGAGACACTGGAGGCACACTGATCAAAGCACACACTTTTATTTTATAGTTCACACAGCACAATGCACCATAAACAACTCAGTCTTTTTTTTTATTTATTTATTCTTTTCCTTTTATTGCTTCCTCTGTCGCCTCCACTCCTCTCCCACAAGCTCTGTCCTCTGCCTCCCAACTCCGGCTCCCTTAATAGAGTGAGCTGTCCTGCAGCACTTCCTGGTGTGGTAGAAGTGCTGCATGGGTACCCGCCTGGTTCCTGTTCTGGCAGCACTTCCTGGTGTGGCGGAAGTGCTGCAGTCCATGACTCGGGAACCAGCCAGGCGCCCCCTGGCGGTGGCCATGGCCCCCAACAGGGTTGAGCTACCAAGCTCCGTGGCCCCCATGCAATCCAGGAGAGCTGCCCTCTTGCATCCTGGGGAAGGAATTGTCCCTCTCCTGGACCTTTGCTTCTCCAGGAGTCCCGGTAGGGCACGGTCCCCAGTTGTCTGTCACAAGGTTATAAGTATCGTTATGAAATCTGGTAGTCTTAGTCTCGACTGACCTAAACCATTTACCTGCTGGGCGGAGAATGAACAGAAGGTGGGCAGAGTTCAATCAGTGGAATAACAATTACTTCATTTTTCACACTGGTAACAGAGTGAATATACAAGAGACAAAGTGTCATACAAATATAGTAGAAGCCATAGACACCAGTGTCTGTGACTGCTGTTTTCCTCAACAGTGATGATGCCTTACAAAGCTTTGATGGCAAAAGTCAAAATACATTCAGTAAGGGAACCCACACAAATTGTTTTCTCAGAAAGAAAAATTACTGGTGGGCTTTCTTGACTATAGCAGATATGTTGAACTTTCACATTGGAGTAATAGAAAAAAACAGTACACCAGAACCAGAAGTTCTTCATATTTACATTCTGTCCATAGATGCACAAAGGATGTATGGGGCACTCTAAAGAAAACACTATATTCTTTTTTATAGTGTCACCATGTTCTACATTTAGGAAATATCAAATATAAAAATTATTCAAATGTGTGTTGCACAAATATCAAGGTATATGGCAAATGTGTCTTGCTTATTATACAGTAGGCTAATAAAATGGGTGATAAAAATTTAGATTTTTTTAGTTTATTAGATAAGACCCATAATATTTAAAGCATATTTATATTAGGATTATTCAAATAAGATGTAGCTTTTAAATGACTGAACTGACCACTGCCATGAGGGATAGAACAATTCCTGATTCTCAGCTTTCATTAGTCCATCTGTTAAAAAATACTGGTCAGGTACAAAGTTATTTCTCCTTCTCGCTGGCCAATTCATTTGCCATTCCGCTCAACCAGGCCATATCTTATATCAGCGCATTGCCGCACTCATGACATGACAAACCCGGATTGGGACCCGAGTGTAGCCGTGCAATGGGTGACACTTCAGTGTTTTGTTTTTTTGGTTTTTTTTTACAGTGGCTGGAATGTCGGTCCTGCCACCAACCCCCAAGTTTTCCCTGCAAGTTGGAGGACCTGCTTACAGGGCTGGATACAGATTAACATCATACCCA
Source organism: Polypterus senegalus (assembly GCF_016835505.1). Lineage (NCBI taxonomy): Eukaryota > Metazoa > Chordata > Cladistia > Polypteriformes > Polypteridae > Polypterus > Polypterus senegalus. The sequence continues at coordinate 103,099,086 of NC_053165.1, read as the reverse complement.
GGGCAATGCAATTGCAGTTTAAAGGCCTTCCTCAAGGGCCCAATGGAGTAGATTCACTTCTGCCGTTTCCAGGATTTGAACCAGCAACCGTTCCGATTGCCAGCGCAGAATCCCTAGTCTCAAAGCCACCACTCTGCTCATTTGTAAAATAACGCAATAATTTTTTTTTTTGAGTGTTGGGAATAAGCTTCAGTACTACTGTATTGTTTGATGAGGGGAATAAAAGATTTTTTTCATAACCCTGCAACATAACACAATGTGTAAAAAGCAAAGAGGTATAAATACTTTTTAAAGGCACTGTGAGATATTTGCTATATAAGATAGTTATTTGCTGTATAAACTGGAAATTTAACACTTAAGGGAGACATTTTCAATATGAGCCATTACAAGACCTAGACTGCAAATTAGACATTTGTCATATAACTGATATTTGAAAAATAACTGAAACATTTGGAAATGTAAGTGGAAAATGTATCATAAAAACTAAATATTTGGCATTGCAGACCCCCAAACCCCAGACACACAACCTCATTAAGTCTTGGGTGCAAATACAAGGTGTATTTAAAATAAAGTACCTCACAATCAGGCATATTTGTAATAACAAACACAGGCAACTCTATTCTTCCCTCTTTGCTTGTTCCTGTCCTGTCTTTCCCATCCTCTTCTTCCTATTTTCTTACCCTCCTTTCTTTTGCTATGTCTTTCCCCTCCAGATGAGCTTTTTCCATCTTCCACCTGACTCCAGCTCACCTGGATGAAGTTGAGTGACTTCTCTAATCTTAGACACAGGTATACTTCCAGTGCTTGGGCATAGCGATAATGGATTCCTGATGTATAGAAGGAATTGATGCGCTGGCATACCAGCAGGAAACAATGGAGGAACATTACCAAATTGGGAGGTCAGCTTAAAGAAAGAATGGGGAGTAGAATTATTACGTACTTACTGCTTACTTACATACTGCTAGATAGCCGCACTCCTGGGGACAGGTATACCCATTGACAACTGAAATTTGTATGCTAAGGGTTGTAGTGCTTTACAACTACCCTGTGTGGGTACCTGAGTGCCACCAGGAGGTGCTATCTCTGTCTATGCTCTGTGGTCTTTGGGACTTCTGACTGACTCGGAGGTGCTTCCATTGGGCCATGCCCAGGCAACGGAAGAACCCCCAGGTCCAACATAAAAGGAAACACTCTGCCACATCCAGGTGAGTTGGAGTTGGGAGGAAGGAAGACAACGCACGCCTGGAGGTGTGAAAGGAGAGGAAATGACAAAGAAACTGACTGGGGAGATGCCAGTGACGTCATGGTGCTAACTTGTCTCAAAATCACGTGACGGCCGGGCTTGAAACAAGTCTCAAAGCTGCACTTTGAACACCAGCATTTTAAAAGCTCAACACGGTGTCAACATGTGAGTATCTAGCAGCCCATCACTAGTTCACTGTGGAACTCTTGTCTGGAAGGACATTCCTTGCAATTATTGCTTATTTTCTACTTTTCAATTATATAGGGTCGCCGAGTGGTGCCCCAACTCTTTATCTTAGTCTAATCTCTTACAATATATACATGTATTTATTTCATGAGTCTTTGTAAAAACTCATTTCCTCCTGGGGAAATGTTAAGTTCGATTGAATGTTCTTTCTCTTTCAATGCATCCCTGTCTTTCTCATCCTCTTCTTCCTATTTTCTTACCTTTCTTTCTTTTGCTATGTAACTGTTAATCTTGAAAATATGGTTAAAATGTCTGCCTTCTGAAATTTTAGTTTACACTTTTAAGCCATTTAATACATTCATTCCTTTACTCAGCTATCACTGCATTTTACCTCAGAAGAAGCAGGACGAAATCCAAACCCCATTGGTGCATTCTCCTCCTCTTCACAACCCTTCACTCCAGGACTAAAGTGCAGCTCGACATGAAATCTCTCCTCTGATGAGGCTTCCTGTAAAGAAAAATGTGAAATGATTTTTACAGCTTTATATATATGCTCCCATAACTATTGGAAAAAAAAACCTGAATTAGGATTTATACTTGATGAAACCATATGTCTGACACTATACTAGGGTAAATTAAACTAGAAAAGCATGTTTGTTTTAGTGTTTACTCCCAAGACATGCATTACAGCAATAATAGTACATTTCATATAATACTAAAAACATAAAATAGTATATATGCTCACCTTATTATTGTCCTCATACAGCATTATTACGATCTGTGTCATATAATTTAGTTCTGTGACAGCACTAAGATAGTCCATGGCACGCTTCCACTGTTGGTCTGTCAATTTCTGTTGGAAACATCAACAGTTATGTGTTACTTGACAAAATATACTCTGGTGAAATTCTAGATATTGCAAAGAAAATATGTACAATACTATCTATTCATTTTACTAAAAGAATGCTGCTTGAATCTTGGTATTAGCAACAAAAAGATCTATACTACAAAAATCTATATGCCCAAAGCAAGAAAAGAAAATTTTAAATTTAAGAGAATTTTTAAATAAAATTTTTTTCTGGGCATGTTTGCATAAAACTGTTGATGTCATGTCCATCTTTCTGCATTACATAACTTGGCTCCCAGTGGACCAATCTGATTGAAATTTGGTACACTTATTCTTAAAGGAAATTTATCAGAAAAGTTCAATTTTTATTCAGATATTCCAGAGTGAACTATACAAGTTTTTTATATGTCTATATAAAATATCACTGGAAGATCTATGAACAAGAAAAAATACCAACAGTATAATTGTACCCATGTATAAGAAGAAGAGAGATGTTCGGGATTGTGGAAACTATAAAGGGATAAAATTAATGTCACCAAAAATGAAAATCTGGGAAAAGGTTATAGAGAGAAGGCCTAGGAAAGAGGCCACAATAGGGGAAGAACAGTTTGGCTTTTTGCAAGCCACAAGAACAACTGATGCGGTTTCTGCATTGAGAAAGCATAAGAATAACAGAAAGGCTTGAATATTTGTATATTGATTTGAGAAGGCTTATGATAGGATGCCACGTTAAGAGGTCTGGAAGTGCATGAGGGAGAAAGGAGCATAGGAAAAGTATGTGAAGATTGATCATGATATGAATGAGAGAGTGAAGACCCAGAGTAGAAACAACATTGGAGTAGCAGAAAGTGTTCCATTTACCACGTATCTTCTTTAAGTCCTTACCTCTTTGATCTGATTATGGATGTGTGGGCAACTCATGGCATTAAAGACAAATTCCTTTAGCGCATGCTTTTTATGCTGATGACACTGAATTGTGTAGCACCAGAGAGGAACTGGTAAGGAAGTTAGAAGAATGGAGAAATGCTTTGGAAGATAAAAGACTGAAGATAAATATGACAAAGAATATCTGAGGTTTAATTATGATCAGGTTTCAGAAGTTAGAATGCAGAGAGGATGAGAAAACATTGAATATTTTTAAATACCTAGTATCAATGATAGGAAGAAGGTGTCAAGAGTACTGAGCAATTGAAGAGTCAAAGTGAGGGTTAAAGATAAGGTTTTTAAGACAGTGGTAAGACCAGCAACGATGTATGTAGGGAGTAGTCCAGGGATCAAGTGTAATAGATGCCAGAGGCTATTGTCTCAGTGAATTTGGAATTGGGTAGAGTGTGGATGAAAATTCAGAAGAAGTCAGAAAGAAAGGAGATACTGTAGGTAGAAGGTGTAGACAGGGAGAGGTGTGAAGGGTCCTTTGATTTTTGTTTCACTGCCCCATTTGTTGTGTTTTGCCTCCAAAGGTATGTAACCTTCTTTATTCAGTTGTAATAAAAATGGTGATGGCTATACTGTAGTGTTTTGTTTATTATTTAAATGCATCTGTGGTTGCACGGATTCTTTTTTATATGGTTCATTGACATTTTTATGTGGTTTGTCAATTATGTACCATTCTATAGAATATAAAATAATGTTGACTACATTTGTTAATCTCTATTAAAATAAACAAAATCATTTTGTGATTATTTAACCTTTAGTGTTAAGTAACAGCACTTTTCTAAATTCACAAGTATGGTACACTAAAACTGACATAAATGGTAAGGAAATGGTAAAAATAACTAATCTTAATAAAACAAACATCCATAGACAGCAATTACTGTATGTTTTAATAAAATCAGGTTGCAAGTTAATTTTGCAATATCAGAAAAATCAAACCTGAAAAAAAGCTTATTTTATACTTGATATATCATTAAGAATTAGACTATCAGATAAAGAATTATTTCTTACTAATAATAATGTTATTTAAATAGTTTCTTGAGCATGTTTGCGACAAGAATGACATTATACAAAGGAAAAGACAAGTCATTTTAAACTGAATAGGTTTACAATTTACCATAAAGCAACAGCAAGATTTATAATTCTTAGTCAATGTTTGGCAATATAATGCTAAATGAAAATAATTTTCTTTGATTAAAGAACTAATCCAAACAACCTTTTATTAAAATTTGTAAGACTTACATCGAGAAGGCCCCCATAACGGAAGAGACTGAGAAGAGAGTGGACATGGCTCTCACTGGTGAAATATAATCGTGTCCTCACATGTCGCCCTGGGGACATTACTCCACGAGAATACCTAAAAAAGTTCCATACTCAAAAACTGCTCAAAAAAACGTATTTATTAAACAAACATAAAACTATAACAATACAAAAAGTAGTCTTAACCAATTTCTAGGTTATTTCATTTAAAGTGTCTGATGAGCATTTATCAATTGATCTAAAGATAGTGCAGTATAGGAGCACAGCAAGTGGCAATGCTGATTAATATTGATAATTTTGGAGTGCTGAGGATATTTATTTCTTACAGCAAACAAACAGATGATTGCCCAAAGACAAAAACTGTACAAATTGTATAACTACAGTACATTAAGGTTGCCCATTATCATGCCAAATTAAAACACTAGACATTTATTTGTTCACAATGGTAAACAAATGAATGACAATACTTTTGATCTTATCATAGGAAAGGAAAACCTTGCTACTTTAGCAATTTCAAATAATATATTATTTTTACTTCTTTTAGCATTTAAAACACATGCTCACACATTAGGTACACTTTCCAAGATGAGCATATCGAGGCAGTCATAATTGTAATCACAGTTATGCAGCTGCGTTGTTCTTATGTGTGAGTGGATGTTTCTTGCGGGGAGGGCTTCTGTTCTCTTTCTGAGATGTAGAACCCTCATCCTCATCAGAGTTCACCTCTGTTATAGCATGACTTTATTGGAAAACAGCAGTGTCAAATCAGGGGGAGTGTGAACGTGACTGAGTGAATAAAACTGAACTGGAAAAAAAAAACGCTAACCTTTACAAGTACCATAAATTTACACCGGCTGTTACAGACTCAAATCAAATGTTTGTTTTTATTGTGTAATAGTAACAATAACAGCAGCTAGATCTGCTCTATAAATCTTGGAAGGGCACGGTATCGAGTCCACAACCTCTTGATTACGAGTTAGCAGTTATTACCACTGCACCACCCAAGCGGTTATGTCAGTTTCACACCTTAACCTGATTTCTTTTTCTTCGGTTATATTTTTGAATAAAAGCACACTTGTTTTGTAATACTTGTACCTTTTGTGAAAGTGTTTATTTGATATTTGGACTGTGGTTTTCTCACATTATACACTTCATGTCAAAATTTTGTCATTAGTATTGTAACATTAAAGTTTCTGTTTCAGATATCAACATTTCTTGCCTCACATTTCCTGTCATCCTATATTTATCCAGATCGTTGTAGACATGGAACACAAATGCAATGCATGTGTTTCAAATAACAATATATTATTTACCCTATAAAACTCCAGACACCTCACACCAAAATAAACAGACTTGAGCTGGGAAGAACTTTTTGTCTGAAGGTGAGGGGCTGGGATAGCTGGCTACTTGCTGCTTGTGCTGACTGACACATTTGCAAAACTAAAGGCCCTAATGAAGAGGTGCGAAGGAATTTAAGGTGGCCTGGGACTATGACTTTTTTTGAAGGCTTCAGGGATTCTAGTGTTAATAGTGCAGCCCTATTTCATGCTTATCAAATTGATTTCAATACGTCCGGAAATTTGCTGACAGCACTCCATTATTTCACTCCGAAGTTTAATACTTTTTCTCATATGACTCATTACCCTGACCTTTACGGTTTTCAATTTACATGCTTCCATTTGGAACGATCGTTAGAAAATATAACATTCATTTTCACTCATATGTAGACAACATGCAACTATAATTTTGTTTCAGACCAAATCACTTTTCTCCAATGGAGAATTGTGTCATTGAGCTAAAGGAGTGGGACAGTTGAAGACTACATGTCTCCAAAAACAGAAAAAAAAAATGAAATGCAGAGTGCCACAATATTCTGTGACTTTTAAACTTAGTTGTAATCACCTGTACACAATTTAGGCGATATCTTTGTCATTAGCCTGTCTTTTAAAACACACATTACAAATGTAAAACTTTTGTTATCCTAAAAAATGTTAGAAAATTAGAATATTTCTAAATATGCAGGATACTGAGAAATTCATTAATGCATTTATTTCTAGTATTACTGACTACTGCAATGATTTATTCACTGGCTGCTCCAACTGTTCTTTATGGAACTTTCATTTAATTTAAAATGCTGCTGAAAGAATCATTAAAAGAACTAGAAAGTATGAACACATAACTCCAGTTCCCAAGTCCTTTCACTGGCTCCCAGTTAAGTTTAAGGATGATTTCTGAATTCTCCTCTTAACATATAAAACTTTAAACAGCCACAAGGCCCTGTACACCTTGTGGAGGACAGCTGGAGCCCTTGCCCGGCACCCCTATAATGGAAGGTCCAGGGGACAGAGCCTATCCAGATCATTACCTCCCCCAGAGTGCTAGAATGCAGCTCCCCTGGTGTGCAGTAGTGCCATGGGTTTGAGGCATGGAAGCTCAACCTTGCTGGGGCCCGTGGCCATCTCCAGGGGGTGCCTGGAGAACTGTTGAGCCCTTTGGTGCAGCACTTCCACCACACCCGGGTTCCTTATAAAAGGAGCCGGCAGCCACTACTCCGAGAGCCAGAGACGGGTTGAAGAGGATGAAGCTTGCTGTAGGAGGAGTGGAGAAAAAGAAAGAGAGAGAGAAAGAAAAGAAGAAGGGAACTGTGGTTGGTGTACTGTCCTTATGCCTGAACTGTGCTGTTCAGGTGGAGAATGGGGGAACAGGTTTCCCACATGGAAAAAAGAAAAAGAAATAAAAGTGTTTGTTTGAACGTCTGTCTGTGTCAGGGTTGGGGCAGCTAGTGTGCCCCCTGGTGGTCCACAATCAATATGAACTTATCATTACTTAGAAACCAGAGCAGGCATTACAATCTCTAGATACCAGCCTATTTAAGATTCCAAGGATTAATAAAATAACTGAAGGAAGTTGTGCATTTAGTTGCAGGGCCCAGAAGCTTTGGAATGATTTGTCAAATTATAAAAAGAGATGCCCCTTCAGTCTCAGCTTTTAAACTCAGCCTGAAGATTCACTGCTTTAGTCTAGCATGCCCTAGTGAAAGCTGCTGATTAGATGTGCATAGTGCATCTTTTTTTGGTAGTTATATGTGCAAAACTTTACGAAACAGAATAATCATAAACCTTTTCTAACCCTCCACTGTTCTGTTTCTCTTCTTGCTATTGTGTTGATGCACTTGGTGCCACTGTTCCACTGCCAAGTTGCTGTTTCTCCCATGGAATGGTCATCTGAGATACAAAGATTCTGTAATCAGATTGGACAGCCCAGCATAAACTATAATATCCAGAAGGGGGTGGCTAGTTGGCCTAGGTCTCTAGAACTATGACTATATCTGACTTCATCTTTTGACTTTTTCTCTTACATTTGACCAATGGGAATGCTTCTGACTGGAGTTTTTTTTTCCTCTCCTCTGTTGTCATCTGGCCATAGTTCAACAACTGATTATTGAACAGATATTTTTTTAGGATTCATTTATTTTAAACATTTTTAAACTACTGTGTGTTTAAAAAAATCTATGTCTTATGTGTACTAGCTCTTTATGTAGTAATATGTAAAATATACATTTGCATTTTACCTGAGAACTTGTCATAGTGCTCTGTTTAGTGAAGAGCAGCATAAACTAAACTTAAAATTTAAAGCTCTGTCAGTTTACCGCTTACCTTCTCAATATTTTAATTAATTTATTGCATTTGAAATGATCACATTTGAAGAAAAACTAGAAAAACTGAGGTGTTCTAAAACTTATGATCTATAGTGTACTTATACTGTAAAAGTGACAAAAGAAATAAAAACACAAGAATATCTAAGTATTACTGTTGAGCCTATTGGAAGATAAGTCAACTTACAAGGGATGTAATTTGTTTACAGATTCATCTTCATGTGTCCTTTGCAAATCCAGTTGGATTTTCTTGATAAGTGGAAGGCAGTAAGCATATGAAATGTCCAGTTTCTCTTCTTTACTAATTCCATATTCCTTTGAAAAAGACAGAGACAGTGCAATAAATCATTTTATGTCATTTCAGCTGTTTCATCATCACTGGTGTAGATTTTTTTAATGTTTCTTAATATTTTACATTCCACTAATGAATTTGTACAGGGCTTGTATTAAATAAAAATGCAACAATTCAAAAATATTCTGTAACTGAAGAGCATTGTATGCAACCTGCACTATTGTGAAAGAGGTGTTTCACCACTTGGACTTGGAAGAATAAAAAAAATACAATTTTACTGAATACAGGAAATATCTTTTCCCAACATTGCTCTAAAATAATTGAAAATAAATTAGCGAAATTCAAATGTAAATGTAGAGAAATGACTAAAAGAAGAAAAAGAGACATGTCAGAGTATTGTATTTTTATTGCAGAAAATGTTCTAAGTGAAACAGTTTAAGTCAACAATATTCAGGGAGAAAATAAAAGTTGAGACCAGCTGGCCACCTTCATCCACATGTCTACTGTCAAATTTATTATCACAACTATGCGCTGGATGATCTAATAAGAAGTAGACTAAACTGTTGCATCAGTATATCATAAGGCTCTCAAAATCTCAGGTGATGCTTTCTGTGGGAAGTAGTAGTAACTTAAAAATGTAATAGTAGCACAAAGTGCCATACTATGATACTAGGTAGAGAAATGTAACAGATGAGAATTAGTATCAGTTTATAATGATTGTCAAGCTTCTGTTTTTTGATCAAGTGATAAAGCAAGTTACAAAATGAACAGCCTAATCATAAACTCTAATTAGTGTATAGTAGACTAAAGTAATAAGTGTTGATTTAAATGCTGACACTGCCTGGAGCCTCCTTTACAGAAGCAAGGGGATCATTCCACAGCTTTGGAGCTCTGTAGATAAGTGCTCCCAGAATAGTTCTGTTTATCCTTGGATCCTTAAGGAGATGAGCAATTATAGATCATATACATGGTCCAGTGTGTGTGTGTGTTCTCTCTCTCTCCTCTATTATATATATATATATATATATATTTAGTAATCCCTCGCTATATCGCGCTTCGACTTTCGTGGCTTCACTCTATCGCGGATTTTATATGTAAGCATATCTAAATATATAACGCAGATTTTTCGCTGCTTCGCGGGTTCTGCGGACAATGGGTCTTTTTACTTCCTGTACATGCTTCCTCAGTTGGTTTGCCCAGTTGATTTCATACAAGGGACGCTATTGGCGGATGGCTGAGAAGCTAACCAATCAGAGCACGCAGTTAAGTTCCTGTGTGCTGAATGGCTCAGCGACCTAGCGCTGAATTCGATTCTGCGGCGTTAACCAGGAAGTCTCGTCTCGCTCATTCAGCATCAATGTGTTTCGCTGTGTAAAGAGTTAACTTTTGTGCTCTTTTGTGTTTATCTTTGTGCGTAGTCAAGCCCTTCAACATATGTAACATATGTGATATCGGAGACACTCGATATCTTTAAAATAATATTTAGGTTTTACTGTATAGAAACAGTGTGTTTACATACATAATTTCAATGAATCTTACCTAATAACTAAGAAAATACGAAGGATTTATGCTGTATAACTGTGCGGGGAATATTTATAAACAGTTTGGGAGAGTTTATAAGGGCTTAAAATATATAAAAATAACCATACAAACATATGGTTTCTACTTCGCGGATTTTCACCTATCGCGGGGGGGTCTGGAACGCAATCCCCGCGATCGAGGAGGGATTACTGTATATATTTGCAGCTGGAGATCTACAAACGGAGAAAATGAATCACGTACCAAAAGTAGTTTTTTATTTTTTTTTTTTATTCCTGAGCTTTCAACCTCTGCCTGGGGTCTTCATCAGAGGATAATGCTTAGACTTACAGTACAAAAACCAAAGGCAATATATAGCCAAAAAAAAAAAAAATGAAGATGGGGTGGCTAGGTCAGTGTGGTCTGGGGGGGTATTGGGTGTGAAGTCTTGTTTATTATGAATATGTTCTTCTTAAGATTGCATATACAGACACTTGGACATAAATCCAGCATATGCAAACTTAAGAAGAACATATTCATAATAAATATTTATATTTTAATATTTATTCAAAGCCAGTCTTCGGATCAATCTACAGAAATGTTATTTTGGATTGTTGGGAGGCCAAATACTTGGGCTACTTGTTGAGGAGTGGTTTATTTTGGTTACAGACCATGTACCCTCCAGTTGATGGCTTTGTATAAGGAGTCGAATCCATGCGCCAGCAGTAGGTTCTTGGACCTCCAGCCTTATGGGTTTATAGTCCTTCAACTCCAATACTTTGTCTTAGGTTCATGATCTCATGGTTTGGGCCACCTGACCCAAAAGGTCTGGGCTAAGAGGTAGGTACTGTCAAACATGTGGGCCATATGGACAGTTTAAAGACTCTGGTGGTGGTAATTCCTTGCCAATCCACAGGGTGGCGTTGTGTACTAATGCCTCTTCTCTTCCACTGTCTACAGACCGGATGACTGACAGCCTTACCATCGCTGACGTCACACTTTGTGTCCATCCACCTTGACCTGCCCTCTTCCTGCTTGGCCTGTACTTAACTCCATCTTGGAGCAGTCATTCTTGAGACTTGCACCTTTAAAGAAGTTTTTTTCCCCCCTTCCTAACGCATAATTTTTCAATTATACAGTGCATCCGGAAAGTATTCACAGCGCATCACTTTTTCCACATTTTGTTATGTTACAGCCTTATTCCAAAATGGATTAAATTCATTTTTTTCCTCAGAATTCTACACACAACACCCCATAATGACAACATGAAAAAAGTTTACTTGAGGTTTTTGCAAATTTATTAAAAAATAAAAAAACTGAGAAATTGACTGACTGATTTAAATAGCTTTGGAAACAATTTAAAGGACTTTATGTAGGAAGAAATAAAATGTATTTTGTATGAATTACCTGTTACCATCAGACATAGAAAAAAATCTATTAATCTTGTGAATGGAGTTACTATGAGATTAAAAGAGAAGTGTGTACATAACTGAGCAATATTCTTTATTAAAAAGTGAACCTGGGAATGTGGGGAATAACTGTTTTTGGTCATTTGACCTCTTCTCTAAAACTACATAGAAATTCACTGGTCCAATGGCTGTCATTTTTCCTTGAATCCTGATTTGTAAATGAGGGTTCTTCTCTGGAATAAACTTGTGCTACATTGAATTACATTAACGCTTATCTTCAGTGCTGCTAGAATGCCTGCAGACACTAGCTGCTCCTCATTTTCAAAGGGTATAATAAGTATAGAGGAAAAAAAATGTATACTTTAGAATACAATTTTTTAACTTCTCCAGGTACCCCTGTGGAACATGACTCTTTTACTAATAATCTTCATGCTACTCCTCATCTCTCTTTTAATTTTGCTTGTCACACCTATTTGTTTGATCTGTAGGTGAGTTATAAAATTTAGCTCTCATCAGGTTGTTACAGTAAATTAATGGGACAAGTCTCTGGGGTTTCCTTGACCAATACCTTATGGCACCCTGTTCCCTTGGTTAGGAAACCTAGTATTCACCAGGCTTTTCAACAATGCATTTTACACTCATTACAACCAATAGCTTGATGCAGGTGTCAAACATGGGGTAATGATTGGGATTTTGTTGTAGTAAATGGAGATTAGTTTACCTTAGGGTTCACATTCATAGCTGCAAAGGTGCCAATAATTTGAATGTTGTGAGAATAGCCGGCTTCGATTACACTTGGAAACCAATCATGCTGAATACAAACATTATGTTATTTAAAGAATTGTCATGATTCACTGAAAATTTCAAAACTTTCAGTGTATACACTTGTTAAAGCAGATAATAAAAATGCAACAGATGAACCTTTAGGTGCAAGTCACTATACTGTGCCTAATGGTGAAGCGCACACTATTGAAGAAATTCTTATTAAGCTTTGTGCAAAAAATATTGTAACAACATAAATGGTAAATGAGAATTTTGTTTAAAAGGTAGATGCAGTACAATTTTCAGAAAATACTGTTGCATGCTGCATTAAATCATTTCTAATGAGAAAGAAAATTAACTAATTTGGCGAATAAAACTTTGCAGTGATGGATAAATCTACTGATGTTTAAGTAATTGCTATTTTATTAGAATTTATCTGATATAAATTTAATAATACTACTGAAGAAGATATGCTTTTATGCAAAGCTTTGCAAAACAATACCACTGTGGCAGAAATACGCAACTGCACTGAGAAGTTCATTAAAAACATAAAAATCAATAGGGCAAAATATGTTGATGTTTATACTGATGGTGCTCAAACAATGGTTGGAATGATGAAAGGGGCTGTAACATGCATCTTAAAAGTAGCAAGTCACAGCACTAACAGTCAGTGTATTCTGTGTTAGCAAGCTCTTTTAACAAATTAAATACCAGACTGTTAAGAAGTTATGCTGGAAGAAGCCATAAAAATTATTAATAATGTCAAATCTCATCTGCTTCAATCCAGATTTTAAATTTTTTTGAGATGGAATGAATAGTCAACATAATGTGCTTCTTTAACATACTGATGTAAGATAGCTATCCAGAGGAAAAGCGATACCAAGAGTTTTTGAACTCTATAGTGAATTATTGGCCTTCTTCACTTAAAGTAACTCAGGATAGCATTTTGACGACTGTTTAACAAATTCATTACAAGCTTTAGCAGAAAGTATAAAATTTCGTCTTTCAACAAGATACTGGAAGTCTTTATATATTCAGTAGAACAAACTTATTTTGACTGCTTCTCTATATTACATGAAGTTTTGATATAGATAAATGCTAAAATCCTTGAAGATGTTTCTAGTGCACTAAAATCATCTGTCTTATAATATTTTCCCACATCAACACATGGTAATTCTTGGGTGAGAAATCCATTTATAATTACTGTTATGCCAGTCAGCTTCAATGTAAATGATTACGAAAGCCTAATTGATTTAATTAGTGACTCTGATCTGAAACAGAAGTATATGGAACTTTCATTAAATAATTTCTGGGCTAAATTAATAGAGGTGTTCCCCAGTATGTCAAAATGAGGAATTCAAGTATTAATTTCTTTTACACAACTTAATTGTGCAAAACTGAATTTTCATATAATGTTGCAACAAAAGCAAAGTATAGGAACAGACTTGCTGCTACACCAGATATAGAGGATTCCACTTTCTAACATTGTACCTGACATTCAAAGAATCTGTAATTCTAAGAGCCAGAAATACCAAGCTAATTAATTTAGATAGATAGAAAGATAGAACTTTATTTGTCCCCAGGAAGAACCTTGTTTCTGTTTGAAAATATAATTTGTTGTTTTGGTATATTAGGTATTACAATGTAAATGCAACTAAAATATTCAAAATTTTCTTATAATTTCTGTATGTTTATTATTGTTTTGATTTTGCTTAAATACTTAAGCATCAGTTGTTATTTTTAAAGCAAATAACCACTAACAAAAGTGTTATGAAAGTATATTCTGAATTGTAAAGTGTTCTGTAACAAAGAATGTTTTTGGAAAAGATGCTGTAACTGATCCCAACACATACAGCAATTACAGAAGACATGCAGCAATACTATCTGACAATAAGTAAAAAAGTCTTTATACCTGTGGGCAATGGCTCTATTCCTAGCCAACTGGAGGTGACAATACGAGTCTGAACCTACAGAATGTGCTTCAGTTAAGGTCTTCAAGTTAAAGAACTGCCTGACCCCAAGGTGGAACAGGCCACATGAGGTACTCCTAACAAGTACCACTGCAGTAAAAATAAAAGGGACACCAAACTGGGTCCATGCCTCCCATTGCTAAAAAGGTTCACCTCCTGATGATGAGACAGCAATAAAATAAGTAGAAACTGTACCTCCATTCACTGTAACTAAATGAGGCAGAGGAAAAGACTGCCCTCCAATGCTGTGTGAAGTGCTTTTGACACAAAGGAAAATGAAGCAGTCCAAAATGTCATTCTCAATCTACATGTGTCCTGAATAATTAATATCCTTTGCTTGGGGTAATGAACCCCAAGGGCTGGTTATCACACCATAATAAATATCCATTTATAAAAGAGGATTTGCAATCCTGTGAGAAGAGGATTTGAACCAATTTGATATCTATTTTTTGTAGCAATTATTTTCAAAGAACCAAGAAAAAAATAGACACTGCAAAGGGAGAAGTTGTTGGAAAGCACAACAATGCAACCTAACTATTTATACCAACAACATGTACTTGTTTATTTGTAACTATTGTAATCATACTGGGAATGACGAGTGATTACTACTTTGGATTTAACTTGTACACTAATAGCAAGGAGTTTAGAAAATGCGATTGTTAATATGTTAGACAACATGATAGTAAAACACAACAGATCTAGGAGAGTTTTAAATTGGAAAGAAGACTGTAATGACCAAACTGAGTTGTGGATTTCAATTAGCAGACCATGAAGTGGGCTGCATTACCAGCACCTCTTTCAATATGAACACAGTGTAATGGCACCTTTCTGTAGTATACCAGTGAGTAATAAACCTTTTCTTCGATTAACTGTCACTGTATTATGACAACTAAAGTTTCACTCTATAAGCACCTGTTCTTAGTGTAATGGTGACTTCCTGGAACCTCTTTGCTAATCTTCACAAAAGGATGAATCAACAGGGTGAATTTGTAGATGTGAGCATGTGTGATAGTTGGGAGAATAGCTTTGTTTATATGAAGTTGGATGGAGGGGAAGTAAACAGTTGCCCTAACCAAGGGAACAGGTATGGCATTGTTTGGCAGTTGTTGGCAACATTTAGAATATCATAAATCATGCGAAATTTTGGAAGTTTGGAAAATGTAACCATTACCACTATAGCACACGTGATTACATAATTAGAGGCTATCAAAATTAAAGTGTTGCAAAGTAGATCAATTTCAAGACATAGCTGGTGGGATTTCTTTGGAACAGAAATGGACTGGTTTAAAAAAAAAAAAAAGGGTCGTCCAATTGTAAACCTAGAAAGTACCATCCTGATGTGTTTCTGGTAATTGTATATGTACTGCCCGAAAGTCAAAAGTTGTTAGTAAAAATAGATGTTAGAGTTAACATATCTAAACAGCCACAAGAGGAATAACTGAATTTATAATTTCTTTGCTTAGTCATACCTGTGGGATTACAATGTCAGCAAGGGCCTTGGAGAGTTTGAAAAGCTCTAGGGTGTCTTCTAGGCCAAGGGAACTATTATGCTGTACATCATACTTGATGCAGTCATAGATGTCAGGAATTTTACTAATGTCATAGCGACCACTCTTCATGTGAAAATCCCTCTCTAGTTTTGACCATCGCTGCAGCATCAGCTCCAAAGTTTCACTGTGGTACAACTGGAGATCTAAGGAGGAAAGTAAAATGAATCTTGCATTTGCTTTCTGCATTCCAGTTTATCATTCAATAATAAAAATAATAATAATTGTATAAATAGTCCAGAGAAAACAATGCAAACTTAATTACATATTTTAAAATTATGCTTGACATGTAGTAACTGAAAAAAAGGAGACAATACCTGCTGACTTTGGGTCCTCCAGTCTGCATCGGATCTGTGAGGTGAGACTCTGAATAAGACCATAGACTCGGTTACAAGTCTGTACAGGGTTTTTGACCAACTTCATTGAGTTTTGTAGTGATATACTATCAGTTGGAGCAAGCTAGAGGAAAAAAAAGAATACATAATCATAAATTCTCCCCAAAAAGATGACTTTAATGCAAGACAGAAAGGCTAAATAAGTATATGGAAAAATCTCTTTACTTATTTTTGCATTATAAAAACAAAACAATTTTAAGCCCTTTTATAAGGATTGTGTTTTTACACCCTTGAAAATATTTCAAGCAGAATGGACTGGATTTCTTATACAAGGCCACACTGTCTGCTAAATATGCTAGAAACATCTTAACTGCGAAGAAGTTAAAGTTTTATTTAGTATAGATTGTTTAAAAACACTTTAGAGCCATAAAGGTTTATCTTGTAAAATAGAAAAATCAAGCATTAAGATTAATAATATAAATTAGATTGAACAAGTTTATCCACGATAAGCTATTAAAACATTATTAAGCTATTGCAAACTAATGACGATTTTAAAACAGAAACTTTAAAAAGTTTCACTGAGAAACTAAATCCATTTAAAAGCATGAATGTATGTGAAAGGAGACAGCTAATAAATTGCCAGTTAAAATTCTGACATGTTTCCACTTTATACAAATTAAAAATACATTTATAAAAATATACTTTATATTAACTTTATAATACTGAATATATCCAAATACAGTATAGTATCAACATAAATAAGGTATATTCACTAGAAGAACAGTTCACTGTAAGGGGGTGTTCAAGTGTAACTTGTATTTTACAGCGATACTTAATTCAAATGAACAGAGCAATGAAGGGAAAGTAAATTGCAGCAAATGATGTTGCCTTATTGCAGAGAAAGGCAAGAAGAAATGACACCAATGCAAGACAATAAAAAAATCAATTAAAATTAATTAGCTATACTAGACCACTAAAGGGGAAAGGGGTGCATACAAGTTTAAACTGATGACTGACCTTTAGTTTAGCAATAGCACTTAAACATCACAAACAGGAACAGCGGTACTAATAACTGAAAGTAAAGAAAAAATCTAACTCACTCTATTGCGTAGTTTTCCGAAAGAAGGCAGCTCCTTAAATATCTTCCTAGGACTCAGAAGCATTAAGAACAAAGAATCTTCAATGTGCTCCTAAGCTGATCTGATACTGACCTTTTATATTTGTTCCTTAACATGTCTGTACCATGGACAAAACTGTTACTGACTTTTTTGATATTTCTGCACAGTTAAAAAGTGCATTCACGTCAAAGACCTCTACTTTTATTAAGGTTGGTGACAGATACCCGGTCAAAATCCTCCTCTGTGAAGTCCTGGTCCTTCTGCATAATCTCATGGAGGCGGGCCTTAACACGGTGTTGACATCCACTCAAAGAATCACTGTCACTGTCAAGAAGTCCATTCATGTTGGCACTCTTCACCATCTGAACCAGGATAGGTGTTAACTCACCCTCTAAAGCTAGCAAACCCTGCAATAAAAAACAAAAGATGATCAGTTTTGAAACAATGATTTTTAATCAATATGAATCAATTACAAAATAATAATGTTATTTATAATAATATGAACTAATTATATACTACTTGTAAAATACTTTCATTTCATACTTTTATAAAATACATTTCATTTACATACATTAAAACATTGTAACAATTGTGGCAAGAACGGACCATTCAGCCAGGAAACCTTGTCCATCCTGTTCAACTAGAATTTAAAATACTTTGAAAATATTACCCCTTAATCTGTGTTTGATTAAACTGAAAAGGTTCAACTCCTTCAGTCTCTCCTCATAGGTTATACCTATCAGTCTTAGAATAAGCCTAAAAGTTACAAAAACTTTACATAGTATTTTAAGAACTCTCAAAAGTGGAGTTTAAGGTATGTTTTAACATTTTATAACTTTAATGAACTCCAACATTGATAAACATTTTGATTGTTTATAAAATTACAGAGATTAAATAAGTAGATTCTAATTAGCAACATAAACATATCCTGCTAATAGCTAATTTATTGTGTTAAATATAGAGAATAAATGTAAGGCAACATAATGAATACTTGTGTATCATAACAATGTAGAGGTGGCCTTGACAATACATCTCAGAATTTGTTTAACTGAGTTGTGTTATTGTCTATACATCCAAAACATAAACAAAACCTTTCTGCAATTACAATCCTTAAAACCACTAATGCTAAAAGAAGTATAGTGGAAAAGAAAACTGAAGAATAGAAACATAAGTCATAGAATGGCATATAGACAATACACTTCAAAGGAATAATTCCATTGTAACTAACAAAGATTTTTTTCATTAATTTAACAATGTTTCAGAACTTGCCATTATTGTTCACTATATACTGTCACATCTGGTAGAGATAGAAAAATTAAATATTTAAGCCTCTCTCTGGAAGTTAAACAGAATAAACAGTAATAAAATGTTAAAACTTCAAAGCATGTCTTTGCAAGTTTTAATTAAGCATTCAAACAAAAAATAGCTTGTAAAATCTCAGAATGATGGTAATAAATAACAAATGAAAGTGATGACAGAGATGAGGCAAAATAGAACAAATAAACATATATAGCACATATGACCTTGTGGCCATTGGTTCAATTCATCCTGTTGCATGATTTCTGCATAATTTCAGATTGTCTGTTTGAAACAATTGTTTAATATTTTTTTAAGTTAACTTATACTATCTTCATTCTGCTATCTAAGATGAAAATGTGAAGTTACCAAGACTGATTCTTAAACCCTATTAATAAGACAGTACAATGATGAATAAAATGGCAATTTTGCCATTCTTTAGAATTGACTTAGATGCTACTATTAGGAATGGTACAATAATAGTGACATTTAATTATTTATTTATCTTATTGGAGACTGTCTAACAAATGAGTCAAGACTATTTAACAATCTTTGTCAATGCAGACTTTCATTTGATTCTGAAAGATTTGGAAGAATATATGCATAATATTTTAATTATGTATAATGAATTGTCAGAAATGATAAACTGTTCATTTTAAAAGAAGTTTTACACCAAGGAAAAAGGAGGTTAGGAAGTAGGAGGATCTGCAAAACTTGGAGCAAATATTTTTGAAATAAAAAAAAATTAAAAAATAAATATCTTGAAGATAGAGGATGGACAGAATCTGTGTCATCATTGCTGAACTGGTGCAACAACACTATTTTTAAATATTACTTAAATTGAATATTTAATCCTTTATCTTAATATTTTATTTGTCTGCTTTGATAAATGAGCTAAGAGCCCCAAAGTCACCACTGTCTACATATCTATCACCCCTTAGGCCTGGGAAAGAGACATGGATAAACTGGGTATCCTTACAATCCCAAATCTACACAAGGATCAATCAAAAACAATTAATAGGTTAACATAATCGCTACCCACACCCTTGGATGTTTCCAAATTTTATTGATTATACAACAGCTGATCACATTTGATTTCATTTGGCTTTATTAACACTGATGAACAGTATCAAAGTGAATGGCAAAGTGAAAACAGATCTCTCACTACAAAGTGATCTAAATTAATATATATGTAATCCCTCCTCGATCGCGGGGAACCCCCCGTGATAGGTGAAAATCCGCGAAGTAGAAACCATATGTCTGTATGGTTATTTTTATATATTTTAAGCCCTTAGAAACTCTCCCAAACTGTTTATAAATATTCTCCGCACAGTTATACAGTAAACCCTTGTTTATCGCGGTTAATCCGCTTCAGACAGATAAGTGAATTTCCACGAAGTAGGATTCTTTATTTATAAATCTTTATTTATAAATATTTTCGCAGTTAGCGCATAGAAAACCTGTTTACGACTTTCTAAATACGTTTTTAACATTATTAGAGCCCTCTAGACATGAAATAACACCCTTTAGTCAAAAGTTTAAACTGTGCTCCATGACAAGACAGAGATGACAGTTCTTTCTCACAATTAAAAGAATGCAAACACATCTTCCTCTTCAAAGGAGTGCCATCAGGAGCAGAGAATATCAGAGAGAGAGAAAAGTAAACAAAAATCAATAGGGCTGTTGGGCTTTTAAGTAAATGAAGCACCGCGATAAAGCCGCCGCAATGAAGGAATCAATGTGAAGGTAGTCTTTTCAGCATTTTTTAGAGGAGCGTCGGTATCCTCTGTGCAAAGAGCCCCTCTGCTCACACCCCCTCGTCAGGAGCAGAGAATGTCAGAGAATGAGGCAAAGAAAAGCAAACAATCAAAAATCAATACGGGCTGTTAGAGCTTTGAAAAGTGCAAAGCACCGCGCAGGAAGCATATCGTATATCACTGAGGAGTTTTATTTAATATGTAATACATGCTCTGATTGGGTAGCTTCTCAGCCATCCACCAATAGGGTCCCTTGTATGAAATCAACTGGGCAAACAAACTAAGGAAGCATGTACCATAGATTCAAAGACCCGTTGTCCGCAGAAATCCGTGAACTAGTGAAAAATCCGTGATATATATTTAGACATGCTTACATTTAAAATCCGCGATGGAGTGAAGCCGCGAAAGATGAAGCGCGATATAGCGAGGGATCACTGTACGTGTGTGTGTGTGTATATATATATATAAAAATATAAAAGTCAATGTGTGTATGTATGTATGTATGTTCCAGCATCACGTCCGAACGGCTGGAACAATTTTCATGAAACTTGGTACACGTTTCTCAATGGTCGACTAAAAATACTGCAGGGTGAAATCAGCCCTAATCCACCATTCTGGGTAGAGTGGGGGTTGATCTTACCGTCTTGTATGCATGTTATCATTCAGTTGACACTCAGAACGACCACCAGAGGGCGTACTGGATTGAACAATTAAAAAAAAAAAAAAACTTTATTTTCCTCCCGGGCAACGCTAGGTATTTCAGCTAGTTACAAATATAACTCACAAAATAATAGACTGCTTAAGTATTTAGTAGATGCACCTCTGGCAGCAATGTAACGTCAAGTCTGTGTGGACATCAGCTTTACACATCTAGACACTGTATTCTTCCCCCACTGTTCTTTGCAAAACTACTCAAAACTCTCTCAGGTTACATAGGAATCGTGAATGAACAGGTTTTTTGAAGTCCAGCTACAAATTCTCAATTTGATTGAGATCTAAACTTTGACTCAGCCACTCCAGGAAGTTAACATTAATGTCTTTAAGTCATCTCTGTGTCTTTTCTTGCAGACTGCATCTTGTTTTCGTCCAGAAAGGTGTTGGGCAGGAATGGGCTTCTTATTCAGTCCCTGCCTTGTTGATGCCATGTTGGAGTTTGTCCTGGAGAATGAGATGTCTGCCTCTGACCTGACTGCCATATAAACCTATGCACCAAATGTCAGTTCGGAGTACCAGGCAATCTTGGAGGCACTGGAGGGATTCCTGGAAAGGGTCCTAGCTGGGGACTCTATAGTTCTGCTGGGAGAGTTCCACCCCAACGTGGGTAATGATGGAGACACCTGGAGAGGTGTGATTGGGAGGAATGGCCTCCCTGATCTGAACTCAAGAGATATTTTGTTATTGAACTTGTGCTAGGCATGGTTTGCCCATAATGAACACCATGTTTGAACATAAGGTGGACCATGAGCGTACTTGGCACCAGAGCACCCTAGGCCAAAGATCTATGATCGATGTAATAATTGTATCATCAGATTTGCAGCTGTTTGTTCTGGGCAGCTGATCACCACCTGGTGGCGAGTTGGGTCAGATGGTGGTGCAGGTGCCTAGACAAACCTGGAAAGCCCAAAGGAGTGGTGATGGTCAACTGGGAACATCTGGGAAAGGCAACCATCCAGAAAACTCCAAAAGAGTCCAAATGGGCCTTGTTTGAAGCCTCCACTCTGGAAGAGGCTGCAAAGAGCTGCGGCCTGAAGGCCATAGTTACCTCTTGAGGTAGCAATCCAAGGACTCAATGGTGGACATCAGAGGTGAGTGAATGCCATCAGGCTGAAAACGAAGGCTTTCCATGTATGGTTAGCAAGGGAGACTCCTGAAGCAGCACAGAGGGACTGAGAGGCCAAAAAGGACCATAGAGTTGGTGGTCAGGGAAACAAAAAGTGGGGTTTGGGAGGAGTTCAGAGAGACCATGAAAAGCGACCATTAATCAGGCTCAGAGAGCGACAAACCATCAGGCAACTCAGAAAGGGAATGCAAGGGTGGAGAAGTACTGACCTGGACTGAGGATGTTGTCTGGCAGTGGAAGGAACAGTTTGAAGAGGAGGCAAAGACAGAAGCTGATGGGGGATCAATGCCCATTTCCCTGAGGGAGGTCACTGACGTAGCTAAGTAACTCCATTGTGGCAAAGCCACGGGGGTGGATGAGAAATGCTGAAGGATCTGGACATTGTCGGGCTGTCTTGGCTGACATGCCTTTTCAATGTTGCGTTGTCATTGGGAGCTGTGCCTTTGGAGTGGTAGACTGGGATGGTGGCCCCCATTTTTAAAAAGGGGGACAAGAGGGTGTACTCTGCCTATGGGGGATCACACTCCTCAGCCTCCCTGGAAGAGTTTATGCCCGAGTTTTAGAAAAACTCCGTTCACTCATGAAACTATGGAATGGTGGACCAGCTCTTTACCCTCATGATGATTCTGTTTTGTGGATCTAGAGAAAGCATATGACCATGTTCCTTGAGGGATTTTGCGGGGGATGGTGGTAGAGTATGGGGTTATGGGGCCCCAGATAAGGCTAATTCGTTCCCTATATAATCACAGTGAAAGTGGTGTCTGCATACTTGGAAAAACATCAACACCATTTCCAGTGGGTGTGGGACTTCTCCAGGGCTGTGCTTTGTCTCCCGTTCTGTGCAAGTTTCATAGACAGGATATAAAGGTGCAGCTGGGGAGGGGTTCAGTTCTGTGGCTTTAGAATTGTGTCACTGCTTTTTGCAGACAATGCTGGCTTTTGGCTTTATTGGGGTGTGAACTCCAGCACGCAATGGCACGGTTTGCAATTGACATGGCAGGGATACTGCTAAGCACCATCACATTTGAGGCCATGGTCCTCAATAGGAAAAAGGAGGAATGTCCTCTCCAGGGGGGTGGTGAATTACTACCTCAAATGAAAGTTTAAAACGTTTAAGTACCTCAGGGTCTTGTTCACGAAAAGGGATGGTGAGATCTACAGACAGATTAGGGCAGTGATCACAGTTCTGCAGACACTATAATGATCTGTAGTGGGGAAGAAGGAGCTGAATCAGAAAGCGAAGCTCTTGATTTACCAGTCAATCTATGTCAAAGCCCTCACCTATGGTTATGAGCTTTGGGTAATGACAGAAACAATGAGATCACAGGTGCAAGTGGCGAAAACTAGCTTTCTCGGCAGGTTGAGTAGCTTTCCCTTACAGATAGGTTGAGAAGTACAGACATCCGGGAGAGGCTCGGAGTAGAGCTGCTGACCCTCTGCACTGAGAGAAACTGGGATAACCTTGCAAACAACAGAGCACAAGAGAAGGAGTTTTTAGTAGTAATCATTGACTGGTTTTTAATGCAGTATGTTAAAGTACCAATCAGGGGCTGTCTAGATTTTGTATTTTGTAATAATTAGGATAAAATTGAGGGTGTAGAGGTGACTGAACCACTTGAACCTCTATGGTCAAGTGACCATAATATAATACAATTCTCAGTCTTTTGGAAAAGTGCAGATGCAATGACTAAAACTGATATGTTTAACTTTGGTAGAGCAAATTTATAGCAGATGTGGCAAAGTCTAAGGAGAAGAGACTAGGACAAACTTTTATATATGAAGAGGTTTGTGAAGGCTTGTAAAGATGTTAATGCATTTACTGTGTGCTTTTTAAAGAGTACAATATTGTTCCTTCAAGTTTGAGAATTTGGTTATAGATAAGAGGCTAAAATAAGGAGACTTTTACACAGGCTTACTTTTTGACAGAAATCCTAGTGCATGATGTTCAAAACCATCTTTGTAATTTTTTTATTATCTAGTATAACAAATTGGTATATATGACCTTTTTTCTATAAGCCTGACCTGCATTATTTGTAAACCATATTTTTAGCCTTTGCTTCTAAAGTATATTTTTATTTCTGCTGTTTTTCAGATTATCCCACTCCAAGAATTACTCTCCAAACCATCAAATTATAAATATATCTGCTATTAATGCATCATAAAGCAAACTTAAGAAATAGACTAATTCAAAAAAATATTTAAAAAAAAACTTAAATATAACAAACATTCATATGTGGAGTGGCATCATTTGGAGGAAAAAGGTTGACATTACCTCAGAAATCATTGTGATTTTATTAGAAAAAAATGGCCACTACTGCATAACATGGTAACCCTCTTTTAATGTTTTGTTTCCCAAAAGTACACTTTAAAACAAAAAACACTTTTGCACTGCCTAAAAACGAAATTGGTTTCAACTTTAAAATTAAAGCACGCTAGTTCTTAAGTCTCTAAAACATCTGGATAAAAAACAAAATTGTTATACAGAAATTATTAGTTAAATTTAAATAATTTCAATTGCCAAATTAGCAGTTTTGCTTGCAATTCCACAACAAAGAATCCTCTGATTTTACCATATGCTATTTCCTTTGCATCCAGTGCTACTGGAATAGCATCTGACACCACAAACCTTTAAACTTGCCAAAGAAGGTATTATAATGGATGGACAGTTTAGTAACTTTAGAAGCCTGGATTGCAAAAGTACAGGTTAACTCCTTGGTTTCACATAAAGAGGATTTGTAACTTACTGCAGATTTTTAATACTGAATATCCTCAGGTCTTCAACAAAAACTAATATTAAATAAATGACATCTGAATGAACAATTGAGAATACCTTTAATAAAATCCTACAAACAATAAAAACGCAACTAATCCACTGAGTTGAATAGGTGTCTGCTCACCTTAGCAAAAGCTGCTGCTGTCATTTGGACTCTTCCTTCATCAGAGGCATAGATTTTCAAATCATGTCGATAGGTGCTATGCAAACGGAGAAGACCACAACCTGGAAAGCCTGCATAGTCACCTGTAAAGCAAACAAACAATTAATCCATAGAGGAAATCAGTGGAAAGAAAATAACTTTCAATGACAGAAAAGTAAGAAGTTTAATTATTCAAATTTCACTTTTATCTCCATTGACCCAAACCAGTCTGTGGCATGGTAAGTGAATATAAATCACAGATCAAGTAAATACTGTTGGGTCACATCCAAAAGTGTGCTGAATACTTTAATAATACTGTTGAAAATATCCAAAAACTTTTAAAATCTAAAACCAGACCTGAAACTACATTAACAATTTACTCATTTCACCTTTAAGTAGGGTTAATATATCTTCCAGCCTACACAGTGCATATTTCACAAAATAAAAAAAAAGAAATAGCATAACATTCATGGAGAGAAAACACTGAGTACCTGCTGGCATAGAGGTTCATTTTCCTTTAATAAGAAATAGTTTATGTTTTTGTTGACTTAATTAAATTATGTAATAATTAACATTAGAATTGGAAGATACATGGTTATGAGACACGGACACTATCCAGTGACTTGAGATAAAGACAGGACTCCTTTGGTACTGTGTCTCTTCGGAGAATCCTTGGGGACTGCTGGTCTGACTTTGTGTCAAATGAGCGGTTGTTTAAGGAGTCCTGAACAAGGCACTTTACCTGCACTGTAAAGGAGCATCAGTTATGGCACTACTGACATGTGGCGCGATTCCCTGAGGGTGATCCGGCTTGCAGAATCCTCACTGTTGAAGACCTGACTGACTGGACCAGGCCAAAAAGGACACCCACATAACACCTAGCTGCGGCAGACAGATGGTCATTTCCAGAGGGTGGGACTGGAATGCGTGTCTGCCTGGGGGATTGCCAACCAGGGCCCGGAGCTGTTTTGTCATGTGGTGGGTGCAGCAACCCGCTGTACCAGTGCATGCTCTCTGACCTGACCATTAGAAGTCTAGATGAAACTGAAATGGATAGCTCTCTGGTAATGGGTTCATCTCTCCATCAACACATACTATCTTCCATAATTTTAAAATTACCGTTTCATTAAATTCTACATACAGGAATGATTACACTCATGCCTTCTACTGACAAAAGACAGTCTAATGTATCCTCTTTCTTGGAGGACATGAAGAATTATGTGAATGACAAAGATGTTGCCATGAGAGATTCCATAAACTTTCTTCATTTCAGAAGGTCCTCTGGGTTCTTCATTGTGATAAGCAGAATGTCAAAGGTGAGCAACAAAGGTCACAAAAAAAGAGAGATCAGCATGGCAATCAAATTAAAGAAATCAAACACCAGGCTGCTGTATGTAAAATTTTCTGTGCATATTTCTAATTGTACTTTTCTCTGCAAAGTTTCTTGGACCAATCAATTTCTAGTACATTTACCATGGAGATGATGAGATCATATGAAATGTAACTTTCTTTTACTAACTCTAGTATTTATACATAAAAAGTTCCTTTTTAAGTACAAGATGGTTTGCCAAAAAGTTTTATTTTATCTAGATATTTTGGAATCTTTCTTTCTATAAAACATAGGGTTTATGATAGGTTATACCATTCTCTGTGTGTTGATTAGCGTAAATTGTGGGTTTTACAGATACAATATGCAAATTACCCCAGCCTTTATAAACTCAAACTTTCATATTTCTTTAGTCTTTCTATAGAGAATTGTGCTGTACAAATGGCAGGGTCCCATCAAGTCCGTTGTAACCACCGCGATGGTGATCTCACCTGTTAAGCTAAAGTTCAACAACACTATATAGTTGAGTTTCTAATTAATGGATGCAGAGAACAGGAATGAAAAACATTTTTGCATTACTGTTAAAAAAGAAAACACAGAGAGTTATGGGCAGTTGCATTTTGCCAACTGAAGTCATTTTCCCTGGTGATAGAAAGATGCCATAGATTTAGTCTCCATGGCAGTGTGTCAAGACCAAAGTGCTTGACAAAAGATTTTCTTGGTTATGCTGATTGACAGTCTTTACTCCAAGATGCCTGGAGCATTTCCAATGTATTCTTTAAAAATAAACCAGGAAAAATGTTCTGATATTAGCAATAGATTCACAGATTACTTTTGTCTTGTTATTTATTTTGCTTTATACAATATTTTGCATTGGGAATGTGTCAGTTTTCGCATACTCCTTAGGGTCAGAGCACAGGGTCAGCCATTGCACTAGATTGCCCCTGGAGCAATTGCAGGTCAAGGGCTTTGCTCAAGAACCCAGCAGACTAGGATCTCTTGTGGCAGTAACGGGGATTTGAACCGGGAACCTTCCAGATACCAGTGTATTATGAAGAGATCCTTTCAAGTGGAGTTGCAGCACTGCCTTTTACAGTATATTGAGCTTATATCTGAATATGATAAATGATGACCTGAAGCATGGTCTTGATGGTATTCAGGTTAACTGTACAGAATTTAATAGTGAAAAACAAAACATTACATTTCAATGAGGTGGACACATAAAACAATACATGATATAGAAAAAAAATTTATTTTTTTGCATTTTATTGATTTTATTAAAATCAAATAACATTCCATACAAGCAAGTCAAGATTGACAAAACTAGGTTCGAAACACATCAACCCCTACCCATGAGAAAGAGACCAGCAGAGTAAAACTTTAAACTAGTAAAAATAAATAAATAGATACATTAATAAATGAATAAAAATAAACAATAAAAGAAAGGAGATAATCTGCTTCCTCAATTTAAATGCTTATTCTAAAACGTTATTGGTTAGATCCTGCCAGGTTTTGAAAACGTTTTGTACAGATCCTCTAAAAGAGAATTAGATTTTTCCAATTTCAAGTAGAATATAACATCAGTTAACCACTGACATAAAATAGGTGAGTTAGGATTCTTCCAGTTGAGAAAGATAAAAGTCTATGTGCCAATAGTGCAATAAAAGCAATCACAGTTTGTTTGTCCTTCTCCACTTTAAGCCCATCTGGAAGTACACCAAACACAACTGTTTAATGAATTAGGAGGGATAGTGACACCAAGACTGTCTGAAAGGCATTTAAAGATTTGGGTCCAGAATTATGTTAATTTGGTGCACGTCCAAAACATATGACCCAATGAGGCTGGAACTTGATTGCAACATTTGCAGGTTGGATCTTGCCCGGGAAACATTTTGGACAATTTTAAATGAAACAAATATGCTCCATATATAATTTTAAGTTGAATAATTGTATGCTTTTGCGCATATGGAGCTCAAGTTAATTCTGTGCGCATTGCTACCATCAACTCCTTTTCTGAGATGGTGAGAGAAATTCTTTTCCCACTGTACTTCGATCTTTGAAAGGGAGAGACTCTAAAATGTTTTTATATATTATGGAGATGCTGTCCGAGTCCTCAAGACTAATCAATATTTTTTCCAGCATTGAGGTAGGTGGGAGGTGAGGAAAATTGGTCAGGTTTTGTTTAACAAAGTTTCTAATTTGAAGATGCTGAAAGAAATGTGTTGCTGGAAAGTTAAATGTGGACTGTAATTGTTCATAAGATGCAAAGACGTTGTCTATGTACAGATCTCGAAGTGATTTAATCCTGAATGCATTCAAGACATTAAAAACTGCGTACGTTTGAAAGGGTGGAAAAAGGTGGTTCTCATGCAGAGGTTCCACAGATAAAAGCTTCTCTGTCTTAAAATACTTCCTATATTGGTTCCATATTCTTAGTGAGATGAAGCACAATTGGATTGTTAGTATATTGGTGATGACTTGTACTTATTGGGGCACAAAGCAAGGAATATAAAGAAGTACTGCAGGATTTTATTTCTATTACGGACCAAGCCTGTGTATGTTCTACAGTATTTGTGTCAATATCCAGGTTTTTATCATTTGTATATTTGCTGTCCAGTAATAAAATTGAAAGTTAGGTAGAGCCATGCCACTTTCCGCCTTAGGTCTTTGTAGGGTTGACTTTTGGATACGTGGATGTTTTGAATTCCAAATAAGTAAGGTTATGGTTGAATCTAACTGCTTAAAAATGATTTACAGATGCATATTGGAATGTTTTGAAATAGAAAAAGAAGCTTAGGAAGGATATTCATCTTGACAATGTTAATTCTTCCAGCTAAAGTGAGATGAAGGGTAGAATTTTTTCGATACAGATGGCAAAATTTTGTTGATAAAGAGCTTTATGTTTACTTTTGATATTTATCTCTAGTTACTGAAACTGTTCTGCGAGGAAAAAAAGGAAGGCGTCCAGTCTAATATTGCGTGCTTGGGAACTCACTGGAAAGAGCACACTTTTATTCAGATTAGCTCTGTTAGGACTTCAGGCACAGTATTTTGTGGATCTGATATATACAGTACCATATCATTTGCATGTAAAGAAATTTTCTGTTCAAGTCCTTCTCTGATAATCCCCTTTATCTCATAAGCATTTCAACAGTGAATTGCCAGTGGCTCAAAGGCAATTACAAAAAGCAGTGGTGACAAGGATCATTCTTGTCTAATACCACGTTCTAGTTTGAAGTTGTCTGAATTAATGTTGTTAATACAAACTGAAGCTTCTGGACTGGTATACAGTAGTTTGATCATGTGCAAATATTTGGGCCAAACCCAAATTTCTCCAATGTAGTGAAAAGGTAGTTCCATTCAACCATATAAAAAGCTTTTTTCTGAAACCAACGATATCTTCATCTTCGGGGTGTTAGACTTTGTGAATGAATATACTACATTAAACAGGTGTCGAAGATTGGAAGCTAAGTGTCTGCCTTTAATAAATCCAGTTTGGTCGTGATATTACAGAAGGAAGCACTTCTTAATCCTTCTAGCTAGGACTTTGAAGAGTATCTTAACATCATTATTCATAAGTGAAATTGGTCTGTATGATGCACATTCCAATAGGTCCTTATTTTGCTTAGGAAAGACAGGAATTAATGCTTGTCAAAAAGTTTGAGGTAGAATTTTATTGTCTCTAGCTTCTGTAAATGTTGGTAATAAAAGAGGAGCTAGCTCAAGAGAAAATTTTTATAAAATTCGGCAGGGTAGCAATCAGGGCCTGCTGCTTTCCCACTCTGAAGGGAGTCTATAGCATCCAGTAATTCTGATAGTGCCAGAGGTTTATCCAATTCCTCTGCACTGAGATTGTCTGTTTGTGGTATCTGAAATGCATCCAGAAATGCATTAGATTGTATCTTGTCTTCTTTAAACTCAGCAGAATATAAGGACTTATAGTAGTCTCTAAATGTGTGCATTATATTTTTGTGGTCAATGATTTTGTCTGTGTTGGTGATTGCTGGGATTGCATTGCGAACTTCCTGCTTGTAGATTTGTTGAGCTAAGATCTTATTAGCTTTCTCTCCATGTTCATAGTAATGATGTCTTGATTTAAAAATGAGTTGTTCTGTTTCTTTAGTTGTCAAGAGGTTAAATTGTGAATGCAGAGCCTGTCTTTTTCTATGAAGTGCCTCATTTGGACACCTGGCATGTTCTTGATCTATTCTAGTAATTTCACTGATTAGCTCTGATACCGTCTTGGTTTCCAGTTTACTTCTGTGGGAAAGATATGAGATAATCATAATCATAAAAGGTTTCCCAGAGTATTCCAGCAGAAACCTCTGAGGATGTATTTGTCTGTAAAAAAATCTATTTGTTTGGATATAAATTTTGTGCAGTTCTCATCTGCTAATAAAAGTGGGTTAAGATGCCAGCTGCGAGATGAGTATGTGGGGCATAATGATTTTAGCTCCATTATCAAAAGGGTGTTCAGAGATAACGATAGCATCGTACTTACAAGATTTAATTGTACGCAAGAAATTGTTATCTACAAAGAAATAATGAATTCTTGAGTAGCAGTGATGCACTGTTGAGTAAAAGGAATATGCTCTTGAGTTTGGGTTTAGAAATCTCCAGGGGTCTGATAATTTATGATCAGTTACAAACTGTGTAAATGTCATTGCAGTGTTAGATGTCATCGCCCCTGCGGCAAGAGACCTATCTAGGTCTAGATTTAAAACACAACTGAAGTCCCCAGCCATTATAATTTTATGAGTGTTCACATTAGGAATGGATGCAAATAAGTTTTGATGAAGTTCCTATCATCCACATTGGGTGCATAAATAGTTATCAAAATCACTTCAGGATCAGATACTACATATGAGATTGTTCTATGTATAAGAATTCCCACAACTCTAGTTTTCTTTGCATAGCTGGAATGGAATATTTGGCCAGTCGAGTCTCTGTGCAGCCAAAAGTGATCCTTGCTTTATATGTGGGTCTCCTGTAAAAATACTATTTTAGTGCTTAAACCTGTTAGGTGAGAGAATACTTTCTCTCTCTTTAATTCGTGATTCAGACCATTAAAATTCAAGCTCACAAAGTTAACTGTTCGGTCATGGAGACATTGCTTCTGAACTTTTGTTGTCATTTGGTAGTCTTAACTTAAGATAAGACAGCTTTGACCTTAATTTGAAATTTTCCCAGGAGTTATTGTCATGAAGCCTATTGTTATAAGGATTAAAAGCATAGATTAGAGATAGCTTGCTATCTTTCTTTCCTCCTCTAGTCCACCCCCCATCCCCCCATTTTTCCTGAGGCTGGACCACACTTCACAAAGTTCCATTCCTCTAATATACCTAGAGACAGAGTATGTCCACAACAAAACAAGCCCCCCCCAGCAGTGGCGTATAAGGATTAAAATAGAGATATCTATTGACAATAAAGTCCAAATACTATAAACATAAAATATAATCTTCAACAGTCTTGGGAGAGTAAACCCTTTGAATGATGTTAAACAGTAGCCCTGGATAAGCATAGTAAACCCTAATACAATAAACCAAGGGTATGATGTTAAACAGTCTCCTTGAAAAAAAAATAAAAAATTAACACATGCATACATACATACGGTACATACATATAATTGTAATTAAAGCATAAACAAAAAGTGGCAGAGAAGGGAAAAGGATGTAGAATTATGATACCAGTATCACTGCAAGTGGATCAAACTGGTAAAATCTTCTTTGCCATGCCAGGACAGGATACAACTCACAATTGTATTTCAAAAAAGTGTCGGGACCAGTTTTCTTAGCTCTTTTTCTGCTTCCTCCGTAGAAGTAAAAGTGCAGAGCTTGCCTTGAATGTCCACTTTTAGTTTGGCAGAATACAAGAGGCTGTATCTGATCTCGGCTTTCTGTAAGCACTGTTTAATGTTGTAAAAAGCGGCAGGTTTAGCAGCTGTTGAGGGTGAGAAATCAGGGAAAATGCGGAAGTTATTTTCAAATATAATCTCTTGTTTCTGTCTGAGAAGTAACATCATATGTAATTTTTTGAAACGCACGATAAGAGTTCTAAATTTAGAGGTATTTGATCCCCATATGCGGTTAAGCTGCTGCTATCTCAGTGTCTGATTTTAAATCCTCTCCAATTATTTTAGAGAACAGTTCAGTTACGAAATTCACTGGGTTTGGACTTTCACGATTTTCAGGGAGACCTTCAATTGTAACATTATTCCTTCTGCATCTATATTCCAGTGCAGCAAGTGTGTTTCCGAATACTTTACATTCAGAATTTGCAGCCACTGCTTTTCTGTCAGTGGTAGATGCCAGTTGTTCAGCTATTTCAATTCGACTCATGAACGTTTACTTAATGTCATACAAATGATCACTAAGTGCTCTCAGTTTATTCTCAAACTTAAGACACATTTTCCTGCATTTGTTCCTCAATTTTTTCTAACATACCTTTAAAGGCTGTCTCATAGCGCTTATTTAAATGTTTTCCTGGTCTTTAATATCCTGAAGCAGCTTCTCGTTTGTCTTGTGTATGTACTTTATTTCCTTATATAATTTATTTCTTTCTTTATATCTTTCATTAAATCATTCTTCATCTCCTTTATGTCTTGACCGGTGGCAGTGGCCATTGCAGTGATCATTACCTTCAGTTTGGACAGATAGTTTCGGTCTTCTCCATGCTCCGTGGGTGAAGTGGCAAGCCCAGTTAAATTGATGTCCCAGGCTCACATGGAGTACATGACAATGCGAGAGGCAAGGCCATTTTCAGTTTCAATGAATTCTCTGGAATCGACAAGCTATCGTGACCTGACTCACTTGCACATTTGCTCCCACTATTGCTCTCTGCTGGAGACGATGCAGCAGTGCCAGGTCCTGGGAAATCTGTGCTTTCGCCTGTCTGTTCCAGGTGAGTCTCTGAAAAGCTGTATCTTGAGCTTGGACTTGATGCCTATCTAGGCTTGGATCCATTTCTTTCTGAGAGCCTTTCCTGTCACACATGTTTATATACAGTATGCTTGAATATACTGCAATTGACCCCCCTCGGGTTGAGTAGATACAGGATACCTCGGGATGATAAAAAATGAGAGAAAAATAACACCACTGCTAATGGAGTTCTGCTTCAGAAGTCTATCTCCTGTAAAGGACGAGACCATAATTTATATTAACACTTTGCATAGTTTTTTTTATTTTTTTATTGTGTGTGCATTCTCCAGTTTTGCACTACTTTGGTATACTGTCTGGCAATTGGATGACTTAAATACCTGATGGCATAAAGAAGCTATGTTCATTATAGGACTTTTTGTTATTCTCATAGTACTGTTTTGCTTAGTCAAGTTTGCAATTTCTTTCTGTTCTTGCTGTACTACTCTAGCTACACTTGGGGTATATATGGCAGTCCCCTAGGATTCTGACTTTTAATTTCTTTTTTCAAATATAGAACCATAGTTCATCTAAAATTGATGAAAATGGAATTTGTATTGTGGAAGTGTTATAAAGTATAATGTTAAAGATGAATAAACATATCTGTATTATTTCTGAAATGATCCCCTGTTAAACTAAGCATACATAGGGCATGGACTTTTGATATGAAAGTTAATAAAGAAAAGGAACTGTACAACACCTGTGAAGAGGAATGCTTGATAATGTCAGGAAGGATGACTTGGCAAGAACTGAATTTGCATGTTATTACTTGAAACTAGTTACTTATAACTAACCTTTGATGGGAACATGTTATCAATGATATGAAATTGTCGGAGAAACCTATGAAAAGCCTCACGGACTGGGTTAAAATCCAGATATGCAGGCATACCTCAAGTTCTATCCAAGTGTCTCAATACTTCTACAATTACAAATAAATCCTTATTTCAGGGAGCTAAATTATTGAGACTGTTGGTTTTTTCTTTGACAAGAGCAAGAATAGGTATACAGCAGGCAGCATGATGGACTTAGTATAAATACTGTCTACATCATCAATTTGCTATCATTTTTGCAGTTTGAGCAACTTCCACACACAACAATGGTTGCACTGTATTCACTGTGTTGTCAACTACCTCTGTACTTTATCAGCACCAATCTTTTTGAACATTTTTGTATCCTGTCACACTGGGCTGGCTACCACTGCTTTATTTTGTTTACAGTTCAGTACAGAGCAATCTTCTCTTTTTGACAAATAGCTTATTTGCCATTCACAGCTGTGCTGCACTCTGAAACCAGACTGAAAGTGTTCTATCAGTTTATTAGAAGTTCAGTAACTAGCGAGTTGGGAGGCCACAATACACTCAAGAACTTTGACAGAAAAGGTTAAGTGAGAAATAGGCCAAAAACTGTTAAGATGGTCAGTATCAAGATCAGACTCATTTAACACTGGGGTTATAGAAGCGATTTTAAAAGTGGCTAGCACAAAGTAGGGTGTCTGTGCTTTCCCTTAAAGATAAGGTGAGAATTTCAGTCATCCGGGAGGAGCTCACAGTAGAGCCACTGCTCCTCCACATTGAGAGGAGTCAGATGAGATGGCTCGGGCATCTGATCAGGATGCCTCCTGGACGCCTCCCTGGTGAGGTGTTCCAGGCACGTCCAACCGGGAGAAGGCCTCGGGGAAGACCCAGGACACGCTGGAGGGATTATGTCTCTCAGCTGGCCTGGGAACGCCTCTGGATTCTTCCAGAAGAGCTAGAAGAAGTGGCTGGGGAGAGGGAAGTCTGGGCCTCTCTGCTCAAGCTGCTACCCCCGCAACCCAACCTCGGATAAGCGGAAGAGGATGGATGGATGGATAGCACAAAGCCAGTGTCAAGGGATGTATTTATTATTGTAGTAACAGTCAGGATTATGGCATGAAGGCATGATTTAAGACGTCTGGTGGGGATGGGGTCCAGTACACTATTAGTCAGCCTCATCTTAAAAATCATGTCATTAGCAAATGCAGATGTGACTGGTAAAAATTTAGAAAAGAAGCTGGATGGAGAAAGTAGATAGGGAAAGATATAAATGGATGATGGATTTATGTTAGTTGAATTATTTAGATCTTAAATATTTTTTTATTTATTTATTAATTTTATTACAATCAATACATAGCAATCAAGTTTTTACAAAAAAAAAGAATTATGCTAAGAACAGATCGATCCCCACCCTTGAGAGAGAGAGCAAGCCAAACGGTGTAAAATTTAAGGCTTTTAAAAATACCTAAATCAACAAATTCTCTGTGCTTTATAAAATCATTTCAAAATATTACTGATTAGATCCTGCCATGTTTTGAAAAAGTCTGCACAGATCCTCTAACTGAGTATTTGATTTTTTCCAATTTTAAATAATATAACACATCAGTTTCCCACTGACTTAAAAGAGGAGAGTTTGGGTTCTTCCAGTTTATCAGAATAAGTCTGCGTGCCAACAGTGTAGTGAATGCAATCACAATTTGTTTGTCTTTCTCCACTTTAAGACCCTCTGGAAGAACCCCAAACACAGCTGTTAATGGGTTAGGAGGGATTGTGAGTCCAAGACTGTCTGAGAGGTAATTAAAAATTTTTGTCCAGAATAATGTTAATTTGGTGCAGGCCCAGAACATGTGACCTAGTGAGGCTGGGGCTTGGTTGCAACGTTCGCAGGTTGGATCATGCCCTGGAAACATTTTGGAGAGTTTTAGTCGAGACAGATGTGCTCGATAGATAATTTTGAGTTGTATAATTGTATGCTTTGCATATGGAGCTTGAGTGAATTCTCTGCATTGCTACTTTCCACTCCTTTTCTGATATATTAATTGAGAGGTCATTTTCCCAGTGTCCTCTTGGATCTTTGAAAGGAAGGGATTGTAAAAGGATTTTATATATTGTAGAGATGGAGTCTAACTCCTTGAAATTGAGCAATAATTTTTCCAGCGTGGATGAGGGTGCAAGATGAGGAAAATCTGGAAGGTTCTGTTTAACAAAGTTCCTGATTTGAAGATAGTGAAAGAAATTTGTAGCTGGAATGTTAAATTTGGAATGTAATTGTTCATAGGATGCAAAGACGTTGTCTATATAAAGATCTCTAAGCAAGTTAATTCCAAATTTTTCCAGATATTAAAACTGCATATGTTTGTGAGGGTTGAAAGAGGTGGTTCTTTTGCAGGGTGCCACAGAAAGAAGCTTCTCCGTCTTAAAATGCTTTCTACATTGGTTCCAGATTCTAAGTGAGTGGAGCACAATTGGGTTATTAGTGTATTGCCGATAACGTGTGTTTATTGGAGCACAAAGCAAGGAATACAAAGAAGTACTGCAGGATTTTACTTCTATTGCGGTCCATGCCTGTGTATGTTCTTCTATTTGTGTCCAGGTTCTTATCGACTGTATATTTGCGCCCAGTAATAAAACTGGAAGTTAGGTAGAGCCATGCCGCCTTCTGCCTTTTGTCTTTGTAGGGTCGCTCTTTTGATGCGTGGATGTTTAGAATTCCAAATAAATGAGGTTATTGTTGAATCTAATTGCTTAAAGAACGATTTATTAATGTATATTGGTATGTTTTGAAATAAAAAGGAGCTTAGGAAGAATATTCATCTTAACAGTGTTAATTCTTCCAGCTAGTGTGAGATGAAGGGTTGACCATCTATGCAAGTCTTGTTTAATTTTTTCCATACAGACATAAATTTTGTTGATAAAGAGCTTTATGTTTACTTGTGATGTTTACCCCGAGGTATTTAAACTGTTCTGCAATGATAAAAGGAAGGGTGTCTAATCTAATATTATATGCTTGCGAATTCACCGGAAAGAGTACACTTTTATTCAGATTAATTCTGAGACCAGAGAGCTTTTGAAATTCTGTGAGTGCTGCTAAGACTGCAGGCACAGAATTTTCTGGGTCCGATATATACAGTACCATGTCATCTGCATATAATGAGATTTTCTGTTCCAGTCCTTCTCTGCTAATCCCCTTTATCTGATCAGTATTTCGACAATGTATTGCCAGTGGTTCAATGGCAATTGCAAACAGCAGTGGTGACAAAGGGCATCCTTGTCTTGTGCCACGCTCTAGTTTAAAGTAGTCTGAGCAAATGTTATTGATGCAAACTGAAGCTTCTGGGTTAGTATACAGTAATTTAATCCATGCACAAATGTTGGGCCAAACCCAAACTTCTCCAAAATAGTAAAAAGGTATTTCCATTCAATCATGTCGAATGCTTTTTCTGCATCCAATGATAATAATATTTCTGGGGTGTTTGATTTAGTTGGTGAGTATATTACATTAAACAGGCGTCAAGATTTGAAGATAAGTGTCGGCCCCTAATAAATCCAGTTTGGTCTTGTGATATTATTGAGGGGAGCACTTTCTCCATCCTTCTAGCTATGATTTTAGAGAGTATTTTAACGTCGTTATTCAGAAGTGAAATTGGTCTGTATGATGCACATTGTAATAAGTCCTTATTTTGTTTTGGAAAGACAGTGATTAGTGCTTGGCGAAAGGTTTGTGGAAGAGATTGGTTATCTCTGGCTTCTGTAAATGTTGCTAATAGGAGGGGAGCTAGCTGAGCGGAGAATTTCTTGTAAAACTCTGCAGGGTAGCCATCAGGGCCTGCTGCTTTTCCACCTTGGAGTGACTTTATAGCATCCAGTAATTCTGATAATGACAGAGGTTTATCGAGCTCCTCCACACTAATAGCGTCAATTTGTGGTATCTGTAATTTATCCAGAAATGCATTAGATTGTATATTGTCTTCTTTAAACTCAGTAGTATATAGGGATTTATAGTAGTCTCTAAAAGTGTACATTATATTTTTGTGTTCGATGATTTTATCTCCATTCGTGTTAGTAATTACGAGATTGCGTTGCACTTCTTGCTTGTGAATTTGTTGCGCTAAAAGCTTATTAGCTTTCTCCATGTTCATAATAATGATGTCTGGATTTGTAAATTAGTTGTTCGGTTTCTTTAGTTGTCAAGAGGTTTAATTCTGAATGTAGAGCCTGCCTCCTCTTATGTAGAGTCTCGCTTGGTAGTCTGGCATGTTCTTCATCTATTTTAGTAATTTCGCTTTTATCTCTGCTACTTTCGCTCGGATTTATTTCTGTGGGAAAGATATGAGATAATCTGTCCTCTTAAGAAGGCCTTAAGAGTTTCCCAGAGTATTCCTGCAGAGATCTCAGGGGATGTATTTGTCTCTAGAAAGAATTCAATTTGTTTGGATATAAATTCAGTACAATTCTCGTCAGCTAATAGAAGCGGATTGAGACGCCATCTGCGGGTGAGTGTATGGGGCTTAGTAATTTCAGCTCCAAGATCATCGGAGCATGGTCTGAAATAACAATAGCATCGTATTTACAAGATTTAATCTTAGGCAAGAAGTTATTATCTATAAAGAAGTAATCAATCCTTGAGTAGCAATGATGTACTGGTGAGTAGAAAGAATATGTTCTTGAATTTGGGTTTAAAAACTCCAGGGATCTGATAAGTTGTGATCAGTTATAAACTTTGTAATTATCTTTGCGGTGTTAGTTGCGCTCCCCTGTGGAGGAAGTCTTATCTAAAAGTGGATTTAGAACACAATTAAAGTCCCCAGCCATTATAAGTTTATGAGTGTTCAGATTGGGAATGGATGCAAATAAATTTTGTATAAATTCCTTATCATCAACATTAGGTGCATAAACATTTATCAAAATCATTTTACAGTTAGATAAGTCTCCCATGACCATCACATATCTCCCTTCAGGATCCAATACTACATCTGATGCTACAAATGGTACTGTTCTATGTATGAGAATTCCCACCCCTCTAGTTTTCTTTGTAAAACTAGAATGGAACATTTGGCCAGTCCAGTCTTTTTGCAGCCGGAACTGATCCTTACTTAGTAAGTGGGTTTCCTGTAAAAATACTATTTTAGCATTTAGACCTGTTAGGTGAGAAAGTACTTTCTTTCTCTTTAATTCGTGATTCAGGCCTTTAACATTCCAGCTTACGAAGTTAACTGTCCCATCATGGAGACACTGATTCTGAGTTTTTGGTGTCATATTATAGTCTTAACTGGAAGTGAAATAGTTTAGGTCTTAATTTCCTATTCCCCCAAGAGTTGTTGCCATGCAGCTTATTATTACGTTGATAGTTATAATTATAAAGATTGAGATGATAGATTAGATATAGATCAAGCCTGCTCTCTTTCTCTTCCCCTTAACCCCCACCCTCCCTTTTGCCTCCCCAGGTGAGGCTAAAACCCACTTCATGCAGTCCCAGTCCTCTGACATACCCAGAGACAGAGCACGCCCAAAGCACATCAAGCCCCCATGCAGTGGCGCTTTAAGGTTAAAAGATAGAGATATCTGTTACCAATATAGTCTTTAAAAGAGGAAAAAGAAAAAAAAGAATTTTGCACTTATATATATATATATATATATATATATATATATATATATATATACATATATATATATATATATATATATATATATATATATATATATATATATATATATATATATATATATATATATATATATATATATATATATATATATATATATATATATATATATATATATATATATATATATATATATATATATATATATATATATATATATATATATATATATATATATATATATATATATATATATATATATATATATATATATATATATATATATATATATATATATATATATATATATATATATATATATATATATATATATATATATATATATATATATATATATATATATATATATATATATATATATACATATATATATACATATAATCTTCATGAATTTTAGTGCATTAAGATGATATCCCCAGATAATAAACCCAGGTGATGGTGTTAAAGATGTGTCCAAAACAAGCATAACAAGTCTTAATGCAGTAATAGCAATAACAGCAAACCAAGGGTATGATATTGAACAGTCTCATTTAGGGTACACATGAAATAATTAGAAAAGAAAAAGAGGAGGAAAACGTAATTAAGCACAATAAAACATAAACATTTAGCTCTAGTAATACTAAGTAATGATAAGTAATAAGTAAGTAATAATAATATAAGAATATGAGAATATATGCTGATAAAAACCCAGATTTTAAAAACAAATAGATCAGACAGTAGATTATTAATCCTAGCTTTATCATTTACCGCCATGACTCACAATTATGTATCAGAATAGTCCCGGGATCAGCTTTCTTAACTCATTTTCTGCCTCCTCCTTGCTAGCTTAAAACATAGAAATGACCCTGCCATTCCACTTTCAGTTTTGCCGGATACAGGAGGTCGATTTGACATTGGCTTGCCTTAGCCGCTGTTTAATATTATAGAAGGCGGCGCTGCTTGATAGCTGTTGCTGGAGAGAAGTCAGGGAAGACGCTAATGTGGCAATCTTCATATATAATATCTTCCTTTTTTCCTGAGGAGTTCCATCACCTCTAACTTAAATGATAATCGCTCAAAACTAACTATAAAAGATCTTGGTCGGGTCTGACGGTGTTTGATCGCAGACGCTGTAAGCCGCTGCTATCTCAGATTCTGCTTTAAAGTCGCCCGATTATTTTAGAAAAAGTTCAGTTGCGAATTTCACCGGTTTAAACTTTTCGATTCTCCGCAAGCCTTCAATTCTGACATTATACCTTCTATTCCCATCTTCTAAAGCAGCCAGTCTGTCTCCAAGTTTTTCTCCGAAGTTTTTACATTCAACTGACATTTACTGCTCTTTCCTCGCACTGGCAGCTAGATGTTCGCTATTTCGATCCGATTCGTGAATGTCTCACTAAGATGCTCCAATCGATCAGCAAGCTGCTCAGTTTAGCCGAAGTTTTCTCAATGCGCCTTCAATTTTACCCAGCACCTGTCGGGTTCAAGCTGTACCTCTTGACGCAGCCTTTCATTTGCCTGTTGGATTTCCTGTCGCAGACATTCATTGGCCTGTTTCATCTCCTGTTTTAATTCCTGTTTCAGTCTCTCAAGTGCCTTTGCCGTTGCTTTCTCATTAGCCTTCTCGCTTTATATCTTGCGTGAGCTCAGCGAGCAACACTTTCAGTTCAGATAGCTCAAATGTGCCTTCTTGTACCGTAGATGAAGCAGCAGACTCTGCTGAAGCCGGTGTCCCCGCTGCTCCAGTCCCGTAATTGCGTAACTGAAGCCGTGGACCTCCCGGCCTTTTCCAGTTTCAGGTAATCCTCTCCAATCGGCGAGCTATCCACATCTGCACTCACGATCGCACCTTCGCCTCCCTTTTCGCTCTCAGCCGGCGACGATGTAGCGGACCGTGGTCTCGAGGAGTCTGTACTTTCGCCCATCTGATCCAGGTCTGTCTCTGAGAGGCCGTATCTCGAACTAGGGCTTGCCGATCGCAGCTTGGATGTAGCTTTAGTCTTCGATTCTTTCGGACCCCCTTCTTGTTGGCCATGTTTATATGTGTTTACATATACTGTACAGGATATCTCAGAATAATAAGCAAATAATATGAAAAATAGCACCACTGCTAGCGGAGCTCCACTTCAGACGTCCATCTCTCGCATCGGACGAGACCAACCTCTCTTAAATATTATTAAATATTAAATATTATTAGACAGACAGATAAACAGATAAACATACAGGCTGGCGGTTTACTGGTATTCAGAATTCTAGAGTTCTATTGTAGTTTAAGTCTTTATGTGTGATGTTCAATGTTATGTGGAGTCGTTGCTTTGTTGTTACTCTGGGTTCAAGTGGAAAATTCTTCATGCATTGGAGTGCACTGTTTCTCTTTGCTTAATGATCCTTGTCAGTGAT
Organism: Polypterus senegalus; assembly: GCF_016835505.1. Lineage (NCBI taxonomy): Eukaryota > Metazoa > Chordata > Cladistia > Polypteriformes > Polypteridae > Polypterus > Polypterus senegalus. The sequence goes on along the minus strand of NC_053165.1, from coordinate 103,057,165 downwards.
GTATGGTTGCCTTCTGATGTCTTTTGTCACTTCATAGGAACAAAGGCATTACTCATTCTGGCTTGAGTTTAGATGCTGAAATTTCCTTCTTGAAGTAATGGCTTCTCAGCCTCATAAGACTATTGGCAACCAGTCTTGGCTTGACAGACTTGGTCTCAGCTTCAGGTTCACAAAGAGAAGTGAATTTTACCTTTTCAGCTCCTCGTGGAGAGGGCAGCTTATAACTTCTTTTGGTTCAGAGACCAATCTTCATGAGGTCATTTTGAATATCTTCCCCTCCCTTAAGAGAATCCCAGAGAGGATTTGTCAGCTTTGGCTCTCTTACCTTATAGCTGTGGCTCATAGCTTTTAAGTTCTGAGATCCTTGTTTGAGTCCATTTCACACCTTCTGACTCAAGAGGTCTGCTTAGGGGCCTCTGGAGAGATGTCAGTGCCAATCTGATGTATACCTTTGCTATCAGATGAAGGCACACTGGTACAAGCTGAAATTCAGTCACTTAGTTTGGAATGCAAGTTGGGGAAGGTGCAGAAGGATGCCTGCATTCCTCTTTAATATCCTTTGTTAACAGGTCAGGTGTGCCACAAACGCCTAGCAGATTGGGCAATGCCCACATTGTCCTAGAACACCTTGTTAATGAGAGAGGTGAGAGAAGAATGGCTATATTGGTTTGAGCTGATAGAAAGGCTATGGTAACTGAGGTAACCATTCTGTATAACTATGGTGAGCAGACAAACCATACCAAGATGCACAATACGTCAAATTTTGAGGTAGAATGGTTTACAACTAGGGCTGCACAATGTACTATGTCAGCATCGTCATCACAATGTGTACAAGGAATATCAAACATGTCATTCTACAACCTTTTTACTGTGTATTACAGTAAGATTTCATTTTACATGACTAATCTACAAGAGAGGTCTGTCTGATACAACAGATTTACTCTGATTTAAGGGTTCTTGTTGCTAATGGGTGACATGCAGGCTCTGCATGCGTAGTGAACCACCAATCATAATCATTCTTCATTAGCAGAGATGCACCAATCGAGATCTTTCAGGCTGGTTCCAATCACTGTTTTTTTTTTTTTAATGGAAAATTGGATGGTCTGAATCCAAGCACAAGTAGATTTTAAATAAAAGGCAAAAAACTTGCATCACACCAAAACCACCCCATAATATATACACCGAAATATATAAAATGTACAAAATATTAAGTCACAGACCTGTATTTTTATAAAGAAAGTATCTTCTTCAAGCTCACTTGTATTTGCCTTGAGTACACACATATACCCTTCCATTAATTCAATTTTGGCACCACTTGTTTTCAATATTGTACAAAGACATTTATCTACCAGACCTCATTTAAAAAAAACAAAAAACAACACTAATGAAGTTTTCCTGCTTCCTATAATGCAATCTTATAAACATTCACACATTGCAACAGCAGTTTTAAAGGTCCACCTGCAAATGGGGTGAAAGTTCTCTCTTTAACTTTATTCACCTTGCTGTCTCTCTAAGCACAGCTGTAAATGCATTACAGCACACAGCCCATGTCCATTCTTCTTTTTTATCCAAGTGTAACTTGTCTCATGCCTCCCAAGAGACCGATTTAATCCCCAGTCTACACAATGTCTGCATGGGTTTTCCCAATGTAGTCTTAGGTTTCTTTGCACATCCTAAACATTACTTTTACTTCTTCATTTACCTAAGTTGACTGTAGGTTTAGATGGCAGGCCACTTAAAGCTGGCCTTGTAAGAGTGATTGTATGTCTGTTTGTGAATGTGTCCTGCAATTGAAGGTCGGAAAGCAAGATGATATATAGAAACTATTTTAGAGAATGGTTTGAGTGGTTCAGTGGCAACTGGATGATAGTCAACTCGGTGAAAATACAACCTGGTGAAAGAAACAACTCGGCAACATCCTTTACCAGTTAGGTAATAGTTAGATTCAAAGAGATTTTTTAATTATATTTAAATGACAACGTGATTTAAAATGTTGAAAATAAATTTATATAACTGACGAACGAACTTCATTCTGCAGATGGAATAAACTATCTTACATTATCTTCTGCAACCAAAATTGCTAATCCTTTATATAAATTGTATTGATTGCAATTGTATGAGAACGCTATTTAAAATACAAAAGATGACCTGCGAGTACGGCTTAAGGAATATCTTTACTCTTAACATATTGGGACTCTCATAAATCAAGTGATTCTGTGGATTTTCCGGCATCCTACGTTGTCATTTAAATATCATTAAAAAATCTCTTTATTACCTAACTGGTGTCGCTGAGTTAGTCTGTCACCCAGTTGCCCCTGAACAGGGGCAGGTTAGGATAAGGGTTGTTTTTTTAAGAGCTCTGCCTTGGGAATGAGAAATCTTTTTTTTCTTTCTAAATATGGACTGGTAGTGTGGCATGCATTCTAAGAAAATGCTGTTATCTAAAACCAATTCCAAGATTTTATTAGTAAAACACTTTGATTTCTCACAGTCCTGTTCATATTTCGGCTTCTTTTTAAACAATGATATTACTAATAGTTGAGACAGATTTGGTTCCTTAGATTTTTATTGTATTCACTACATTGTTGTAATGCTGTGTTCATGTGCTGTTGGACTATTAGGAGCACTGAGTTACACCTTCCCACTTCCATTTGTTCATGTGGGTTTCTGTTTTGTTTATGGAGTGGAAATAAACAAGCAAACAAACAACACATCTGATGAAATAAAGAGCAAAATAAGTAAAAATGTGTATCACTTCTCTCCAAATATAATCCCAGCAAAAAAACTGCATTTTAGGCTGACCAGATTATATGTTTTAAACAATTGACTAAGGCAAAATGTTTTCTTGGCACACTTTGGGTACGTTAATATCAATCAATCAACCCTTGAATGCCATGGCCTATTTAAGTATTGCTTTTTGACTATGTGCATTGCTTGATTGCCACAATTTTCCCATTTTCAAATGGCTACTTCCTGCATGATATCATTCCACAAAGAAAAAGCCATCTCAAACCATATTAAACCCACTGTGATTCAATGATGTTTAATAATTAAGATGTACAAACCTCAGGGTGCTGATTACTTTTTATAATCACTGTAGCTACAGTATATAAAGACCACTTAGAAATAATTACTAAAATTCCATTTAATTTGAATAAAATTAAAGTTTACCTAAAAAAAAAAAAAAAAATTTAGAAGTAGTGTAAACTATACCTTGTCCTCCAGGGTACATGCATCTAAAGGCTCTGCCTAGTTCTTCAGCCTGTACTCTGCCTGCTGGTGTCAATTCCCCACCCCACTTCAGAACCAGAAGTAAGGATGGCCCATCCTTATGAGTATCTGCACAAGCAAAATTAGGTCTCATTAGCAAAGATTAACTGTACAATGCAAGCACTGCTATTAATATATGCAAAATACAGAATGGTTAATATTAATTACAACCTTTATTAATAAAAGTGTAACATACATGGAAATGAAACAAACAAAAAAATCAGTATAATTTGACTAATCTATTAGAATAAGTTGGATTATACAGTAAATACTGAAAAAAAAACACACCAATTGAAATTTCAGCTTTTCTTAAAATAAACACAAATCATGTCAGAACATTAAAACAATCTTGACGAGAACAGGCCATTCAGCCCAATAAAGCTCGCAAGATCAATCCACTTAGTTTTTCCAAAATAATATCAAGTCTAGCTTTGAAAGTACCTAAAGTCCTGGGGACTCTTGTGTAATGTCTTGTGTAGAATTCACATTAAAACATGGCGTGTGGACAAAACTAGAAATATGTGTATGCACAAAAAAAATTCAGATGTACAAAACTGTGCATAAGCAAAGTTCCGAGCACTTTCGCTTTATAAATCCCAATGAACATGAATTTTAATGCACATGTAGGAACCCACAGCCCCATCCCAACTCCTTCCAGAATTTTGCCTATTAGAATATGCAAGTCAATGTAAATGGACCCTTCCATTCAGTGTTTGTTAAAAGACAATGGCAAAAGCATATGTAAAAAAAGAATTTCGGCAAATGCAAAATGGAAGTTCTGCTCAGTGAAGTGGAGGCAAGGAAAGCTGCACTATTTGGTGGCTTAAGTAGCAAAAAAAGGAAACCGATATAGTGGCACAGTATGGTGGAAGCATTCAAAAGTTAAAGTTCAGAAAGTATTACAGTGCCGAAATAAAAAAAGAAGTGGTTAGATATCAAAGTCAACATGAAAAGATGAGTCGCAGCCCACTGGAGGAGGTAGCAGAATTCCAGGGCTCACACCGTTTGAGCAATAAGCTGCTGCAATTATTGGCTAGACACTTATAACCAGCATTTTTGACTTAGAAGCCAGTCACCCTCATGGGACAAGAAATCAGTATGATCTCTAAATACGCCCTTCTCTTCTAATTCTTCCATTTGTTAGGTCTTCTAACAATGCCAAAGCAGCGTTGGTAGTTAGAATAGTTTGGCCATTCCATGCACCATTATGTTGTTACAGATTGATTACAATCAAGTGCCTTAAATTTGTAAACAATATACAATTAATTTTGGTGTATTTGATAAAACCCGCATTATGGATGAAAGCCTAAAAAAAAAGAATCGGAAACCACACAGAATTCTATCGTTGTTAAAACATAACCTTTCATGTCAACTGAAATCAAAGCAAATCACATCAGATCTCTCCCACTTCTAAAAAGATCTTATTCCTAACAAGTGAAAAAAATAGGTCATTTACAAAAAATGAGGAAAAAATTCTTTCATGTCATTAAAACTAACTGTGGGTAGACCTGATATCAAGTATAACAGGGGTAGGCAACATTGGTCCAGGAGGGCCACAGTGACTGCAGGTTTTTGTTCCATAACACTTGCTTAATTAGAGTCCAAAACTTACCAATCTCAGACCTTATTTAATTTTATGGCTTGTTAGTCTGTAATGTTAGGTTAGATTTCTTCCTTTCTAGGGATATATCTAAATGATTTGAAGCCTATAGCAGTTAACTTTCAGCCTGTCACATTTTTCTCTTACGCGTTTTATTAAACAAAACAGTACATAATAAATCCACACAGATGTAAATGGAAACATGTTAGATGGAGAACTGCTGCCTCCTTTGTCATTTGCATCTTATTGGTAATAATAAGCCATTCAAAACAGTAAATGGAGCTTTTTAAACTGAAATAATCAATTACCCCTGGGGGGTTTAGGGGCTTGGAGAACCTCAACATGCAGGACCACTAAAATGAGGCATAAAAACGTCATTTGAGCAATGAGTGCCTTCATCAGTAATAATTGACTTCACAATAAGAAACAAGGTTGGAACAAAAACCTGCAGCCACCGCGGCCCTCCAGAACTGATGTTGAATACCCCTGAAGTATAATGTAATTATTTAGACTACCGAAAAAGTAACCCTAGATTTTTAAAACATGAAAGTATAAAAAGAAAATAGAAACCGTTTTTTCTGTTTATATATCACCAAATAAGGACAGCTATATCTAAAAACAAAAGAAGTCATCACAGAAAATTACATATCATGTGCCTATAAAATTACAATATAAATTACTGTCACTTTTGAGCCCTTACACAGATAACATTGATAAAACAGGCAATCCATGGAATGACAACAAGTACAATTAATGAAAAGTCAATTAGCATAAACAGGTAAAGATTAACAGAAACTCTACAAGAAAAGTACTAAAGGAAAATATATATATATATATATATATATATATATATATATATATATATATATATATATATATATATATATATATATATATATATATATATATACACACACACACACATACACACAACTCTGAAAATTCAAGACATATTTATCTGCAAATTTGTAATAGACATGTAAATAATGTCAGGTAAAATTTCAAACAGTAAATTTCTTTTTATTTTCAAAGATGAATCACAGATTGTGTTACATTTCAGAAAGCACACAGATATCAAAACAGATCAAGGCTCAATACCTTCCTCTTCACTGGAGGTTTTGGCTGCCCCTGTGGCAGGTATGTGAGCTGAACTTTTCTATTTATACCAGAAAAATGTCCATACCTGCAAAAAAAAAAAAAAAAAAAGAAGAAGAAAGGGTAACTTTAATAAACAACTGTACTATTTTTTTAAACTGCTCTGGCTTGAGCATACACTTCACTAACCAGTTTCACAGATAAGAGTTTTCAGCTACTTTGTGTGAATAGAGCAGATTTCTGCAACACTTACATTTCCAACACTGTTTTTAACTGTTCAAGTTTAGATGATTTCTCCTCAATCTCACAATCATTATGCTGATCCAGATCAGCAAGAAGCTGTCGTGAAATATCTAGCACCTCCTAGGAGACAGGACCAAACAATAAAACAACAAAGTCAATGACTTTTAGGACAATTCACAATACTGTAAAAAATCAAATGTTATCATTAATATATATTACGAATTACCACAAAAGGAGAGGGAAACAGTCTATGGCCACTCAAGAATGTAATTACTGAAATTAATTTAATTAACAAAATGTAAGCCAAATAATTAACATCAAAGCACATAATCAAAAATACAAAAATGGAATAATATAAAAAAAATGTAACAATATACCACCAACATAATATTAGAAAAGTTCCTCTTACTTATTAAAACACAAAAGAAAATAAAAAGGTACAATATGACTGGTAGTTTTATAATTTTTTGGGGGTAATTTTGAACTAATAAAAATCAAGTCTACATTTTTGAGGGTTTTTGAATGAAAGTATTCAAATGTTATTTATTTTGTGATCCAAGGATGCCACTTCTGTCTCTATTACTCTCTCCCGGCCTTTTTGCTTCTGGAGAAGCAACACCAGCTCTCACAGCCACAGGTAATCAAACTTGATAAGCACTTGTTTATTAATTGAGTTTCGCAACTTCACTAAGCTTCGCAAAAGTTTCTCCTTTCCATTTCACAACTCGCTGTTCACAGAAAATGTGAATACATCCATTGTTTTCTGTACAGGACACCACGTTTTCTTCAGTTGTCCATACACCATATTGGTTAGTGCTACTGTCAATCACTTCTGCTGTATCTTCATTTGCATAAAGTCCTGGTGCTTCACAGACTGTTATTAAACTCTATTGCCCGAGAGTACATTTTTAATACAAATGTCCAGGAGATGTCACTAGTGAGGTGAGTGTCAAATGCTTCAAAATAATTTCAGACACATTTCCTTAGAATATTTAGTGCTTCACAAAGCTTCATTCTGTCCATCACTAAGACAGAGTGACAAACTTCACGAAGTGTTTAACCTGCCCAGGAGCTCCAGCATTACTTAACTCCTGAGGACAATAATGCATAGCTGAATTATATAATTAACCAACAGAGTGAAATGAATCCAAATTGAATTGAAATTAAAAATTACAAAGCAGTAAAGAGAAACAAACACAAAGAAAACCCCAGGGCAAAATTCACACACAATACCGAAATTCACTCTACAAGGGTTGGATCACATACACCACAAAATAACACAATAACTCCAAGGAAAACTTCTAATAAGTTATGTTCTCTTTTCAAAAAATGCAATATGAGGGTTTTGAAAACCCTCTCTTTTAGGAGAACCTGCTAACAATGGCACAGACATTCTGGCTGAAGACAACTCCTGTGGAGAGGAGCTTTGCAAATATACCCTTTTGAAATGTTCACTGATTTGAATGTAGATTCCCACTCTGTGAGCCAAACAAGATCAAAATGCAAATAAACTGCAAAAAAATGCAGGTTAAAAGTATTTGCTATTTCACGGTCTTTATATTCTCTCTCATCTTTACCGTTCCTAATACTCTTCAACTCCTCCTTGACCTCTTTTATGATATTGAAAGAATCTCTTTGGGCCGTTTTTTTACCTTTTCTGAAATATTTCTCTCCAAATGTCTTTTAGCCCTTCTAAAAACCTTTTTAACCATTGCTCTCATATGCCGTGTGGCTAGTTTTTTTTACCTCTGTAACTTCATTCTTAGCTGTGTATCACTTCTCTTTACTCTTAAATGCTTCTGAATTTTGTGATAAATTTGTCCTGAATTATACATAAAATACTTTTCAACTTAAGTGTCTAAACACTTAAAAACTTTTCCTTCCCAATTTCTCTTATTTATGCTTTGCTATACATCAGTCCAAAATTTGCTCCACTAAATTAACTTAAACTGTTTTATATACACTCTGTTGAAATTTTAAATTTGCTCCTATAATAATAAAAGTGTTTAATGCTTATGTTACAATTCACAATAGCATTTGCTTGATGCTTAAAATTTGTGAGTTTCTCATAGCTACACAGATAATGGATGATTCAGTTTAATTCCTAAAACTAACTTGTAATGGAACTTCCTTAGAATAAGAATCAGGATTCATTTTATTGGCCAGGTGCATGAATGTGTACTAGAAATTTGTCTTAATAGTACTGGTACAACATACAAGGATAACACAGAAAACAAACAATCCCGTACATATAAGAAGATAAATATAAAATGCTAAAATATGATGCAGCATGCAAGGGCAATGACAAAAATAGAGATAGTGCGATTCAAATTCCAGGTAGTCTAGTGTGTCGGTATACATAGATTGAGTAGAAACTCAGACATGATTAGTAAGAATATCTGCATGTGGAACAAACTGTTTAAGTGATGTGTTGAGCCATTCATATAGCATGTGATAGGTGAGCAGTTTCCTGAAATCTATGATCAGTTTTTTGAATGTTAAGGGCCAAATTATTATGGCTGTACCACAATGTCGGATTTCCAACCTTTTTTCTGTATATGTACTCATCATTGTTTGAAATGAGGCCTATTAGTGTGATTTATTACTCAGCTTTATCTGAACTCCAGTAATAAAATGTAGTCAGTCTTTTTGATTTACTTTGTTTTTAATGGAGTAATGACAGCATGCTGTTTTCTGATGTTTGAATGCAAGGACATATGACTGTATGTTATATAGAGAACTTGTAAAAGAAACTCAAACAACTGTAACAATATAAATAAGTCTTGAAGAGAAACATTGTACATGAAAACATTTTTTTGGTATTTTCAATTTTTTTCTTTATATGTTTGTGTAAAATGTTTTGTTTTCGATTTTTTACTAATACAGTACTTTTAAAATGAAGACATATAAACTGGAATTATTTGCATGCAAACATGTCGACAAGCCACACACATTCCCTATACTCCATAAGAAAGGAGAAGCCGCAGAACTTTTGCAACTAAAGCTACATTTTTTTGTCAGAAAACTGCCACTGGTTGACTTTTAACTGAAAATTGAATTCTGAAGACTTGTACTCAGGATTGAGTTGATGAAAAGAAAATACTGTGCTGTAGAGGGAACTGTGCTCTTCTTTTTTGTTTATGCATGATTGAGACTGAAAGAGACAGATGCTGAACCAGAAGTTAAAGTGACTCTGATAAAATAGAAAGGCATTTGGACAACTGTTTATTTACTGGCCAAAATAAGAAGTTTTGACTTTTCTTGACCAAAGGACCGTCTCAATTGTGACGTTGCTGATGTTGGAAGTTGTTGCCTGGAAACGCTGCTCAGTTACTTGTATAATTTTAAAAATGTCAGAATGAAATTCAAGCTCCACACTTAAAGCACATAACTGAAAAAGAAAAAAAAAAAGGTTTTTTCACCAACACAGGCAACTGCTGAGGTATCTGCACCTTCACCGTCAGTCACACTAAAACTAACAGAACTAAAAAAGGGATCTAAAGTTTGAAATGTTTAAAGCACACAAGCAAGGACAACTAATGTCTAACACAGGTGCTGATGCTCAGAATGAAAGAAATGATCTGGTGAAGATATGCAATATATGTGGGACCTGTTAAGGTAAAATCTAAGAAAAGTGACAGACGTATGTACAAGCATATCTTCTTTATAGACTCTGGCAATACAGTAACAATTTGTACCAAGAATCTTCAAAGACAGTTAAATCTTCAAGGAAGAACTCAAATGTTTCCAAGAACACTGATTCAAGCTAACTAAATGTTCTCTTTTATCAGATTTGCAAGTCTGCATTCTCAATGATAACATATACATTGATATACCGAAATTATATATGCATGTACGATTTCCAGTAGACGGAGAAAATATGCCATGACAGGAGTAGATTATGAAGAGGACAAATCTTTAAGAGGGTACATCTACAATTTATGAATTCAGACAATGATCTATTAATAGGCATCAACAACACTCAAGTCTTTGAGCTGTGGCAACTTAATTCTAGTACAGGAAATAAACCTCACGCTATCAATACGGCACTTGAATGAATGGTCAGTGACTATACAATGAAATAAACAACCTTGCAAAACAGTGGTAAGCTACCAAAACATGCAGTTAATCAAGTAACAATATCAGAAATTAAGAAACGTTGCATCAACAGTACAATACAGATTTTCCGGAGTGCAGCTGTGAAGAGAAAGAAGAAATGTCACAAGACAACGTCAAGAACATGTGTATAGTTTCAGAATCTGCAAGGCTGTTAGGTAGCCATTACTGCTGAAATTTGCCTTTAAAACATGAGAAACTTCCAAACAATCACTATATTGCAAAACAGTTGCTATTGGACTTAAGGGAAAACTGAGTAAAAATTCAGGTTTCCATGAAGACTATAAAGCTTTCAGAGACATAATTGAGAAGGGTTATGCTGTCAAGGTACCCAAAGGAAGCCCAAAGAAAGAATGAACCACAATGCAGGTAGGGTGTTCTATATTCTACATCAACGGAAAATAAGATTTGAGCAGTTTTTGACTATACAGTACTTATCAAGTCTTAATGAACAATTACTGAAAAGGTTCTGACCTAACTAACATGTTCATTGGTGTCCTTATAAACTTTAGGGAGGAGTCAGTGGCATTAATTGCAGATATTAAATTGATGTTCGACCAAGTAAAAGTTCCTGATAACGACACTGACCTACTTTGTTTTTTGTGGTGGCCTGCAGGTAATCTATGTGAAGACTTGGAAGAATTAAAAATGACAGTACATCTTTTTGGTGATACTTCCTTACCCAGTTTTTGTTATGCTTTGAGTAGAACAGCTGAATATGCAAGAGAAACAAGTTCCTAAGGAAGCAGCTGACACGGTGCTTCATAATTTCAGAAGTTGACCGTTTAAAAGACAGTTGCAATGAAAGAAAAAATAAATAAAACTGGAAAGAGATCTGCAAACTTCATGTTTCAGGTAGGAATCTCACCTGACCAAATGGGTGTGAGTAACACCTGAACAATCTATTGATCTGTTCCTGAAGCAGAGAGAGCTCCTGAACAAAATAATAAATACATAAGACATGGTATGCTCCCAACAAAGAGTGCCCTGGGTGTCTGGGCTGGATTCAGGAAAGGACTACTGGACTTCATATTTGCCTGGTTAAAATGCAAGCATCTTCATAGCCACTGGCTGTTGCAGAGTAAGAACCATGTAGCATTAGTTTAATTCTTGCATTATTTCACTAAAGGGGATCCAGAGTAAAATTATGAAAAAGCAACTTACTATAGCAAGTCCAGAGAAGGTGTCAGCTTGGCTGACTGAAACACGTTGTGGGTATGCTCACGCATGCATGCAAGGCCGACATGTAATTTAATACTGGCCTTGCAGGGTTTTGGTGTAGCATATAATTGGAACATGCCGGTGTCTGCCACAGTTAGAGGAAGGGAAAAGACTATGCAGGATAGGTTGAAAGTAACACTCCCTAGTATAAAAGGGACTTCCTGCCTAATAGGAGACATTTGTTCCTTCATTTGGTTCTGCCTTTAGACTGACTAGAGAGAGTTATGTGGCAACATTGCTCAGTATTTTAGTATCCAATAGTTGCTGATGGCTTGTGCTTATTTTTGTATATATTTTTCTTTTTGCTTCTTATAAATTTCTCCTTGTAACAGAAAAGGTTTGGCAAAGATATTTATATACTTATTAGGTTTTGGTGCACTTTTTGTACATATACCCGATTTTTTTTTTTTTTGTATATATTGTTGTGGATTATTTTTGGGACTTGTAACTGTTGTGTGTTAAGGAACCACATCCTGAAATGCATGTATTAACTGAGAAGACTAAGACTGCCGTTCATAGTGCAGATGTTTTTCTATTGATATGGGGACACTACATTGCACTGTAACTGTTGTAAATAATAAAGAAATAAAATGGTGATTGATTTTTGTGTGTCACTACCTATGGACTGTGTTACAAAGCCTTCATGACACTGTTTTATCTCTACACATCTAAATAAACTGAACCTTTTTTGCTGTTTTTGTTGACATGTAATATGTTTGTTTGTGGCTGGGTCTAAAATCTATCCTGCTGGTCCTGTTTGGGCGCGAACTACAACAACGTCCAGTGTGTAGTTCGGTGTCCACATTCCCAGCCTTCACAATGGCAGCATGTCACATCTGATATAAATCCAGCAGATCAAACATCAAGAGGACTAGGCCTAGAAAGTTTTGTCAAAAGCAAAATTTGGTCACAAAGACCTAGCTTCCTAATTAAGCCAGAACACAAGTGGCCAAAAAAACAGATCAAATAAACGATTTCCTCACTGAAGACAATCCAGAGATTAAAATCTGTGCAGTTAATTTGACAACTGCAGAAGAGTTCACTGAACAAGTAAAAAAAAAAAATCAAAACCTACTACTCAAATTGGGTATGCCCAAAGAAAGCAGTGACATGGTTTCTCATGTTAAAAAAACATGAAATACAACTGCACTTAAAGTCCCCAGAAAAGCAAAAATCGAGAAACTCAAAGAAACCCAATAAATACAAACCTTGAACAGAAGCATCTAATAAAAGAACTGTTCTTTGATATTATCAACTTTTTTTCTTAACGTTTGTTCAAAATGTTTTGCTTTGAATTTATACTAAAACTTTAAAAACAAAGCCACATGAACTGTGGAATTACTTGCATGGATATTTATTAACAAGTCACAATCACTGCCATGGTGCTTTGGACCTTTTTCCATGGTGGTTCTCTGTGTGAAGAAAAACAATGTTTGTTTTAAATTTTCTCCTAGCAAGTGTCCAACTATGTCCCTGTATTCTTGTTGAACTTATTTTAAAGTAACAGTCTCGATCCACTGTACTAATTCCTTTCACAATTTTAAACACTTCAGTCATGTCACCTTCTAAATTCCTTTTGCTTAAACTGAAAAGATTATAATCTTTCTCATAACTATTTCCCTGCAGTTCTGGAATCATCCTAGTCACCTTTCTCTGTAATTCTTTTAGCAATTCTCTGTTTTTTTTGTTGCCTGGAGATAAAAATAGTACTCAGTGCAGTTTAAGCATACCTCCTTGAACATGTACGCTACACATCATGCTATATAGCCTTTGATCCTTCTTAAAGGCTTATGAGCGCAGTCTGGTGGTTGATAGGTTGATTTCTCCTAAATCCTTCTCATAAGGTGTACATTCAAGTTTCAAACCACCCACTGTCTATTCAAGTCTAACTGTCTTACTTCCTACATGTAATACTTCACATTTAATTACATTAAATGTCATCTGCCGCAGATCTGCTCAAGCCTGTATTCTGTCCAAGTCCCTCTATTAAGATTCAACAGATTCTAGATTATCTGCCAATCGAGGATAAATATTACCTGGTAGATTTTAGTCTATTTAATCTGAGCAGTACTTCTCTCTTGACAATTTCCAAATCACTCAGTACAGTGGAACCTCGGTTCAGGAACTTCTTGGAACACATACAAATCGGTTTACGACCAAGGAGTTCGCCAAACTTTTGCATCTGTTCACGATCACACATCTCAGTATACGAACAAGCCAGTTTCCCTTTTGGTTTGTGCGCGCCAATGATTTCCGCACGTGTTCAGTCTCTCCCTGTGCAGTAAGCGAGTGAGAGAGAGAGAGAGAGAGAGAGAGAGAGAGAGAGAGAGAGAGCGCGCGACATACACAGACGCTTTTCTCTGTGTTATTTAATTTTTTACATTTAGTTTACTATTACGCTGTGCATTCTATGGTAAAACGAACTATATTTGTGCTTAAAAATCTTTAAAAAAATATTTACATACAGCTCATATGGTCTGGAACGGATTAATTGTATTTATATACAATCCTATGGGGGAAATTACTTTGGTTCACGACTAAATCGGTTTACGAAAAGAGTTTTGGAATGAATTATGGTCGTGAACCGAGGTTCCACCGTACTTTGTAGTGGTCCATGCTATTGCTGGGAGGTTGCCCATTTTCTCCCACGTGAAGACTTCAGAAAAATACAACTTTAGAGCATTTGCTGTTTAACTGTCTGTACTGTATATTTTAAATACCCTTTACTATTGATACACTTCACTTTAATTTTTTTTTTTTTTTTTTACTAATTTCTACTTTTGGGATGAACTCATCCTTCATTATATGTAAAATGTATTAAATCTGTTCCACTGCTACATACTGTTTCTACACTTAACTTATCCTGGTTTATCTCTATTAGAATTTAGTACATCTTTTAAAATTTGCCTTTCTTAAAGTAGCAGTAGTATGTGAATTCCCCCTTGGGATTAATAAAGTATCTATCTATCTTAACAGTTTTAGTCTTTGCATCCACATTCTGCGAAAACACTGAGAATTGTATAATATTATGATAACTTGATCCTAGCAGTTCAATCACCACTACACCCTGAATGTTATCTTGATTATTACAACATTATGACATTGGTGCTTTAACATACTGTGTAAAAAAATAATAAACTTTTGCACTCTACCTTAATATTAAGTCCTCCATGACAGTAATATCCCCTGTAAACATTTTTAATATTATTAAAAAGATGCGCATTGACATTACTGTCTGCATTGGTGAGTCTATTCCACACTTTTAACAGAAGGCCTCCCTACTGCTTTCCAGACAAACCCAGATGTTCTCACTAAGATGTGGGTAATCATCCAGCTGAAGAAGATTTGCATTTAAATTCTGTTTTATATAAATGGCAGCCCACTTCCTTTTCTGTTCAGTTTATCCTTCCTAAAAAATGTGAGAATGATGCTGTTTTTGTTAACCGTAAGCAGCTTCATTCCATTAACATACAAATCATCTGTGATGCGAATATGAGACTGACAAACAAAAGGACTGCTCTGCCATAATGCTCCATAAAAAGGCATCTCCAATTAAAAATGCCATTCGCAGATCAAAATTAGAGAGGGCACATGTGCTTCTTTCTCTTCCAGTTATACGTATGCACACTCTGCCGATCACCAGTAATCCGTTGGACTTAATTTTATTTTTTTGTAATTTCACTAATGGTGCAAACATGTTGCCATTCAATATATTTGGACTTGTTGATGGCACCCATGCTTAGGTCACCAGATAAAGTTTATTTGCATTATTCTAATTTAAATAATAAGTACTTCTATGAGTGAGGAAAGCTCAAGTAAAAAATTTTACTTCCTCTACTAAATCTCAGTGGCCATTAATGCAAAGCCTTTAACTGTTTCATAACCAAATGAAGAATTAACCAGAGATGCTTCAAATGAAACAGCTTCGATTGGTATGATTATTCCAAGTTGTAAGGCCCTCATTCTGTATTTAAACAATCAGTTGTCCAGTAAAAGCAGTGACAGAGTAAAACAAATGGTGCAGGAACTTTTGAAGTATGTACATGAAAGATTCCAGGATGTCGAATAAAATCCACTCCACATTGCTTCAACTGTACTTGACCTACCTTTTAAAGTAAAATGTTTCACTTCAGAAAGTACAATACCTAAAGCAAAATGACATGTCTCACAAGCTGTGGAAAAGACTGATACATGTGCAACCACAAAAAACCAAAGAAAGTGAACATGTGACAATAGAAAGTTAAAACTAAGTGCAGGAGTTTGGTCCTGCTAGGATTGTTTAGATGACAAAAAACATCGACATTTCAGCTTTGTTGCAATTTGTGCAACAATATTCTACCTATATTTCAGAGATCTGTTTTCAGCAATGATTCCTTGTACTGCTGAAAATAAAATTCAGATTTGCTTTACTCACTAAAGCAACCTAAGTCTCTTTAGGAACACCAGCTACAAGTGTAGCATGTGAAAGATCATTCAGCATTGCTAGTAATATTTGTTTGACGAGAACATGTAGTCTTCTTCAAGATTATGCTAAAGAGTTGATATTTCTGAAGAGCAACATCGTTTTTCAGCATCGACAGAAGCTAGAAACGCTATTATCTCCAAATTTAAACTGCATGACTACTGTATTGAGTTATGATTAATGTTTTTAAGATAAAAAATGCATGTTTGAAATCTTTCAAGTTTTCAATTTTGTTAAATGTATAAAAATAGAATTCAGTGTCAAACTACTATTAACAATAATAGTTAGAATTTAATAAAATGAAATAGCATTGTCAGCAATTGCTTCTATTTCAATTAATATACTTTTCTTGCATTTGGCCTCCCTGGAAACTAAATATTCGTATTTGGCCAAATAGTGAAAACTGGACATTCAGTACAGCTCTAGTTAACCTTTAAGACTTTAATACAGTACAGATTTTGATTGACCAAAAAGCTTTGGGATGAGGAAAAAACCTGGTAAAATGTACAGAAATAACAGCACACTCCACATATTCTAGATCCCCTAAAAAGTACCACTAATCACTGTACCATTGTGCTGCGGTTAACAATATTGCGTTCTAAATTATAATGTTGCATTATTTTCTTACCTTTCTTTCTACTGCACACAGCTTTGTATGTAACATAGGCTACTTTAGCTCAAGTTGCATGATAAAAAAACTTGAATGGTTCTTCTTTCAACTATAAACTACAATATTTGAAAAAAACAACAAACATTTTACCTGCAACTGTTTTGGCTTTTTCAACTTCAGTTTTCCAGTCTTGTATCCCCCATATTTCTCAAATAATTCAAAAAACCTGAAAAACCCAAAACAGAGTAATTTTTAAAAATGATAAACAAGAACCAGATTCTTTACATTCAGTCTAGGGATCAATTCATAAATTAATGGTATAAAACAGCTCTTTTCCCATAATGGTTATACTTTATATGACAGAATACAGGATATAAGCAAGGAAAATAAAACAACAGCAACATTTTCTGGAACATAATTTAGCAGTAGAGAGTAGTGCATAAACAATCACTGCAAACAGTGTGGTGGCAAATACACTCACATGCAAGATATCACCTTCCCTTTTCTACCAGGTGTTTAATACCTGATGTTGGCAAGAATGATTGGAAAATTGTCTGCCAAGCAACATAACTACCATGTGGCATTTTCTAACTTGCACAATAATTGAGGGAAACAGTGCAGGAACTAAAGTTAGTGAACACTTACAAAAGATAGGCTTGCCCACATGATTGATAAAATGTTCTTAGCTTTAGGTTTTGATGTTCCTACTGTGTCCAAATCAAGTTATGTTCAGCTGGTGCTGCTGCAACAAAATGGACAAGGTGCTATTTTTAGATTTTGTTTTGGAAGACAACAATTTGGCTCTAATAACTGCACATTACAAAGCTGTACTTTTATTTATGCTTCTGTATTTTCTCTCCATTTGTGTTTCGTCTCATGTTATTTTTTTGTTTTGCAATTTTTTCAGTTTAATTTATTTTGCTTTCAAACATTCAATGGTAATATTACTATCTATTGTATTACAGTCAGGGTTTTTTTCCCTGGCTTGTGTTTTTTCTTTGTATTTGTTCTCTGTTTTATTGTTGTTTTTGTTAATGCCAAGATACTCTTTTTTATATTTTTATGTTATTCTTGTCGGTTTTAGTTATCATTTGTTAAGGGTGTTTTACCTCTTTAAATATTGCCTTGGATTGCCATTTTAGGCATTATCCCTTTGCTGTCTTGAGCATTTTGTCAGTTTTCTATTTTAAAGAAACTAATTTATAAATATTATAGATTTGATCATCTACACAATCAAAGGTTTTATGTTTTTTCATCCTTGCATGTTTTTTTTTTTTTTAACTTTAAAAGCAAGCTCCCCATTGTTAGCCCTCCATAGGCAAAAGCAGACAAGTAGAGTCTGAGGACTTGCAACCTTCAGGTGGGCTTTGTCTGGGTTGAGAAGTTCCCTTGTACGTACTGCTTGGACTCTCTTTTTAAGCTGTCAGTGGGTGCAGGTGCGCTTTACACAACCTGGAGTGCTAAGGCAATCAGCCAAACTGTGCACATCCACATGTGAAAGCATGCACTGCTGATTACCTCACCAACACCCTGAAGGCACTCCGCCATGCTACCACACACCTGCATGCCATCCCCAAATCTTAACCATTGTTTTTATAACACTCACCTCATGAAAGTGTGTACATTTGTAAAAGTACTGGATTTTTAAGACAGATGGTCTTCATCCTATATGGAGAGGATCTTTTACTTTATTCTAAAATATGGTGGCAAAATCACCTAGCTGACTACTCTTAAGTATACAGCCTTCTGATTTGAAATTGCAGGCTGTCTCACCTATTATTCTGTAGCTGCTACTCAGAATCACTGTTGTAAATTTAGTCCTGAAGGAAAATCTAAATCAACTGATAACCAAAAGTATAACTAGCAAAACAGGTAATATCAGATCATCAACTACAGGTACCAACTTATTTCACATTAAAAAAAAAAAAATAAAAAAAAATAGAAGTGTAAAAATTTTTTCTCAGTTTAAAATGCTTTTACTATACATTCCTTTCTTGTAAATAAAGCTGTTTTGGCATACAATCTGTTAAGTACAAAAAACTGAGTTGTGTTTTCTTATTGATACCTGGCTTAGTATATCTGACACTATTCCATTTGCTGCACCAAATGGTTTTACATTCCTTCATACATCTAGAGATATTGGTTGAATAGGCAGCCTTGAAATAATTCTGTGTCATGAACTATATATCACCTCCAAAGATTTACACAATATTACATCCTTTGCTACTTTTATATAGAGTGGATTCCAAAATCCACCATATTAAATTACAAAGACTTAAATGGCCAAGTCCCTGCTTACATGTCTGAACTGACTGCTACTTAAAAACCTGAGCATGCGTCAAGATCTCAAGATAATGTTCAACGAAAGATTATGCAGATTAATAACCTGCTTATGTAAAAGATGCCCCTTTGGTTTCAGGTTTTTATTTATTTTTTATTTTCAGGTATTTATTATCATCCACTCAAAACTAGATCAGTTCCTCCTTCTTTATTGACTTCAATGCATTTTCAGGAGTTCTGCGAAGTTTGCAAACATTTCAGTGATCTTATGAAGTGTACTCTGCAGGGTTCACTCATCATTATAAATCAATTTCCCAATTATATCACAGCAAATGTACAAGCTAGAAAAGAAATGAATTACTGTGAAGTGGGTTTGCATTAATTTCTTCAGTCTTAAGATATTATATACCCCTGACTCAGGGAAAGCTGTGGGAGATGTCAACATTTTCAGTTCACTGGCTCTATATTTTAATAATGGTGACTGTCTTTAATGCTTAATGCTCTTCACCTTTTTTCCCCTTCTGTCAGCTAAGCCTCCTCTAGTCTTGTACTCCATCTTTAAAAGACTTGTATCTTGGCTCCTGTGGCAGTGAACCTCAGTCCAACTGCTCAATCAGGTGTTTTCTACCCTAAATCTAATGCTCTGAATTTAACTATATTATTTATGTGGATCTAATCTTGATAATGGAATGATCTTTCTACTTTTGGCTTGAATATACTTGGGCACCACCTTATTTTACCATCACTGGTAACAGGACTGAACTTATTGTTTCACTCTTTGTCACCTATAGCCACTATATTTTAGGAAGTTTTTGATATTCTGTTATTTTCACCTTCAGGGTACTACAGGTGGCCCCTGCTCTCCCGTAAGAACAGTCTGGGAGCTTTGTGCTTTGCAGGTATAATGGCTCCTATATGTTATGCCTATCCTTGTCTGTTGATATGTTACCTTACATAATTATTATGTTACACAAATGCAAGTCTGGTGATGGTCTGGGCTTTTTTACCTTTTTTTTTTTTTACTGTACATTATCATATTGTATGGCCAGAAAAGGAAAGGGATATCCTCTACTCCATGTGTGAGATATGGGGAAAGGGTCATGATTATATTTTAGATTACTTGGATTGTAATGGTGGGATGAAAGGGTGGTCGGTTCCAGAGTGTATTTTAATGGTTTGGCATTTAGTGAGGGTTCGGTCAGACCGCTGGCGAATGATTTTCAGTGTTTGTGCTGCCCCTTGTGGAGGTTGTGCTTCCGTTACTCACTTTTTCTCTAAAATCACCATTAAGACTAACATGACAATCATTTACCATCATGTTCAGTGTCTTGTTGTAAACATTGCAATACTGAATGTGTTTTATTAAATAAATATTGCATTCCAGCAGGAATCTAGGGCTTTTGCTAAAGATGTGCTAAGCTTTAGAAACAAATATTACTATAGTTAGGTCTTGGAAATTCTTTGTCATTATTTTAGAGTAGTACAAAATACAACTTACATCATTTAGCTGAGGCTCTGGCATGTGCTGACAGGCTTTACTTTCTGCTTGGGTTGTGTTGTTTGTCTCACCCCCTTTACAAGTTTTCATTTTTCCCCGAATCTAACTAGTAAAATTTGGGGGATGCACAAACTTATGTGTTTCTTCATGTCGGTACTAAGCTCCGATAAATGGGGAGGGTTACGTCAGCCAGATCAATATGTGGACAACAATACAGATTTCCGTACTGGATCGGTCGAGGCCCAGGTTAACAATGGCCACCACCAGTACTGTTAGCCAACAGGGTGCTGGCGAAATTAGGCTACTGTTGTCCAAAGAAGAGAATGGAGAGGTCTCCGGAGGCAGAAGGAGAGGAGGAAGGTAAAGAGAGTGGATCTGAAGGTAGGAAATTTGAAAGTTGGCAGTACGACTGGTAAGGGGAGAGAGTTAGCTGATGTGATGGAGAGAAGGAAGGTTGATATATTGTATATATAGTTCGTGCAAGAGACTAAATGGAAGGGGAGTAAGGCCAGGTGGATCAGAGGTGGATTCAAATCATGGTGTGGATGGGAGGAGAAATGGGGTAGGGGTTATTCTGAAGGAACAATACATCAAGAGTGTTTTGGAGGTTAAAAGAGCGTCAGACAGAGTGATGATTATGAAGCTGGAAACTGAAGGTGTGATGATGAATGTTGTTAGTGCATATGCCCTGCAAGTTGGGTTTGTGATTGATGAGAAAGAAGATTTCTGGAGTGAGTTGGATGAAGTGATGAACAGAGTGGTGATTGGAGCAGATTTCAATGGACATGTTGGTGAAGGGAACAGAGGGGATGACAAGGTGGTGGGTAGGTATGGTGTTAAGGAAAGGAATGAAGAAGGTCAGATGACAGTGGATTTTACAAAAAGGATGGACATGGCTGTGGTAAATACGTATTTTAAGAAGAGGGAGGAACACAGGGTGATGTACAAGAGTGAAGGAAGATGCACACAGGTAGATTATATCCTATACAGGAGGGTCAATCTGAAGGAGACTGGAGACTGCAAAGTGGTGGCAGGGGAAAGTGTAATTAGGCAGCTTAGGATGGTGCTCTGTAGGATGACATTGGAGATCAAGAACAGGAGGAGAGTGAGGGCGGAGCCAAGGATCAAATGGTCGAAGATGGAAGGAAAACTGCAAGGTCGAGTTCAGGGAGGAGGTGAGACCGGCACTGGGGGGGCAGTGAAGAGTTGCCAGATAGCTGGGCAACTACAACAGAAGTAGTAAGGGTGACAGCAAGAAGGGTGCTTGGCATGACCTGGTAGTAGAATGGGGAAGTACCGAAGAGTATACAGAGGTAGAGGTTGGCGAAGAAGAATTGGGATAGACAGAGAGATGCAGAAAGTAGACAGGAGTACAAGGAGATACAGCATAAGGTGAAGAGAGAGGTGGTGAAGGCTAAAAAAAAGGAAAATGATGAGTTGTATGACAGGCTGGACACTAAGTAGGGAGAAAAGGACCTGTACTGATCAGCAACGCAGAGGGACTGAGCTGTGAAAGATGTACAGCAGGTTAGAGTGATAAAGGATAAAGATGGAAACTCACAAGTGAGGAGAGTGTGTTGAGCAGATGGAAAGAGTAATTTAAGAGGCTGATGAATGAAGAGAATGAGAGCGAGTGAAGGTTAGATGATATGGTGATAGTGAATCAGGAAGTGCAATGGATTTGCAAGGAGGAAGTAAGGACAGCTATGAAGAGGATAAAGAATGGAAAGGCTCTTCGTCCAGATGACATGCCTGTGGAAGCATGGAGGTGTTTAGGAGAGATGGCAGTGGAGTTTTTAACCAGATTGTTTAATGGAATCTTGGAATGTGAGAAGATGCCTGGAGGAATGGAGAAGTGAACTGGTGCCGATATTCAAGAATAAGGGGGGTGTGCAGGACTGTAATAACTACAGGGGGATAAAATTGATGAGCCACAGCATGAAGTTATGGGAAAGAGTAGTGGAAGCTAAACTAAGAAGTGTGGTGATGATTAGTGAGCAGCAGTATGGTTTCATGCCAAGAAAGAGCACCACAGATGCAATGTTTTCTCTGAGGATGTTGATGGAGAAGTATAAAGAAGACCATTGTGTCTTTGTTGACCTGGAGAATATGACAGGGTGCCTTGAGAGGAGTTGTGGTACTGTATAAGGAAGTTGGGAGTGGCAGAGAAGTATGCAAAAGTTGTACAGGATATGTATGAGGGAAGTGTGACTGTGGTGAGGAGTAGTAGGAGTGCAGTTGGAGTGACGGATGCATTCAACGTGGAAGTGTGATTACATCAGGGATCGGCTCTGAGCCCTTTGTTATTTGCAATGGTGATGGACAGGTTGACAGACGAGATTAGACAGGAGTCCCTGTGGACTATGATGTTTGCTGCTGACATTGTAATATGTAGCGATTGTAGGGAGCAGGTTGAGGAGACCCTGGAGAGGTGGAGATATGTTCTAGAGAGGAGAGGAATGAAGGTCAGTAGGAACAAGACAGAATACATGTGTGTAAATGAGAGGGAGGTCAGTGGAATGGTGAGAATGCAGTGAGTAGAGCTGGCGAAGGTGGATCCGGTTGGGAGACAAAAGTCAGAGAGGAGAGATTGTGTTGATTTGGACATGTGCAGAGGAGAGATGCTGGGTATACTGGGAAAAGGATGTTAATAGATAGAGCTGCCAGGCAAGAGGAAGAGAAGAAGGCCTAACAGAAGGTTTATGGATGTGGTGAGAGAGGAATGCAGGTGATGGGTGTAACAGATCAAGATGCAGAGGTCAGGAAGATATGGAAAAAGATGATCCACTGTGGCAACCCCTAATGGGAGCAGCCGAAAGAAAAAGAACTAGTAAAACTTGTAGTTTTAAAGTCTTTAAAATATGTCCCATTTACAACTAATTTAAATAAATCTGTCTGACTCTTCATTTCATGGATGTCTCTGTTGAAAAAATAGTCTTTCCTTTTACTCTACTGTCATTCTCAATTTAGACCTGAAAATATGTATTTCCCAATCAGTCATCTCCTTTATTCAACTGTTCTTATTGTCTCGGCTTTTCTCTATGACCATAAATGTTTAAATCTCCTTTGATTTAAATTTTGTGCCACCCACTAAAGATTAAATGCGTCTTTATACCAAAACAGGGTCTTTTGCCAGAAACTTGCATCTAAATTAGACAAATTTATTTTAATTAATTCTGATTCTCTGGATCACTGAATTTTCATGGCTACCTATAAAAGGTTCCTTTCTTGATTTCACACTTGTATTTGCCAGCAGTTTGGCTTAATTCAAATAGCTTAGGTAATGTCTTTTATTTTTAGAGGGCTAGTGATTGTGTATTGGACTCCACATATGAACCACTGAAAACCTCTTGAACACTTGGCTGGGTTTAAATTGCTCTCTTCACGAGAGTGCTTAATTATTCTTTCTTAGAGGATTTGATTAATTTTGCCTCAAAATATCATTTCAGTGGCCTTAGAATTACGTCATTGCTTTTGCAGATGTTGTCCTGTTGGCTTTATCGATCTGTGAAATCCAGCATGCACTGGAATGGTTTACGACCAAGGGTGAAACAGCAGGGATGAGGATCAGAACCTCCACATCTGAGGCCATGGTCCTCAGTAGAGAAAAGGTGGACTGTCTGCTCTGAATGGGAGATGAGTTACTGCCTCAACTGGAGGAGTTTAAATACTTTGGGGTCTTGCTCATTAATGATTCTCTGTGATCACAAAGATCCCTGAGCATTGACTGAAAGAGCATTGATAGCATTGAAAAAGGAGGGTGTTTGACTTAAATGCCCATCATGGCCTTGTCCATTCTTGGCCCCTAATCATTCCCCGTATCTAACTGTCTCACACCCTCTTCAACACCTAATAGCTAATGTGTAGTGAGTGTACAGGTACAGAATGGCTGCTGTCGCATCAACCAGATGGATGCTGCACAATCCCAGTGGTTGAGGTGGTACCCCACTGTGTATGTAAAACATTTTAAGTATTTAAAAAAGTGCTATATAAATTACTTTATTTATTGGAGACTGAGAGGAGTCATTGGAGGCTGAGATTCAAGAAGATTAGAGACCGAGACATACTGAAGTTCTCAAGTCATCCTTGAATTGTAAAAACCCTTAAATGTGTTGTGTTACAGCTGTGTGAAAGATAATTAAAAAATAAATTTGTTCCCAAAACCTTTTTCAGCTGTCACTAAGGAGCCTTGTGGATATCTTTTAAGCTTTGCTTTAGGTGTTTTTTTTGCTTTTTTGTTGTCCACACAGGAGCAAAAGTAGCTGTTTGGGGAAGCATTTGGAAAATTACTTGTTCTTGTTACTTGTATTCAAAACTAGTCTCAGCAAGGGAAAAAGGGCAGAAAGCAGTAGCTGTAACCACCAAGTCCATAAGCAAATAACCAGCATTGTAGTATTGAATAGTATAAAGAAACAACAATGCCTTACAGGGAAGAAGTTAAGGCATATAAAGAATATTTGTACAGAGCACCTATAGCACTTGAAAAGCAAAGCATTCGAGTTTGCAGAAAGCAAAGGACCTGCACGTTCATTCATAAAAGAAAGTATTTATTTTAAGTACTTCAAACTGGATAAAGGAGGGGTTCCTCAATACGTAGACAGGCGTCTACCTAGACAGCGCCGATTAGGCACAAGCAGCAGTGAAACAGACAAGTGAATAAGAAAATAACTAGTGTCAGTTGTTCAGTAAGCGAGTTTTCTTATTATGAAGAAAGTAGTGTGTAAAAAGTTTTACTCAACAGAACAAAATGGTGTAAAAACAAATATGCACAGTAACTTAAATTCTAACCAAACGTTTAAGTGGAAAATTAAAACCGGTAACACATTAAAGATAGCTTGCCTTGTAAAATTTTTATGCCGTTTGGCTTGCTCTCTCTCTCAAGGGTGGGGATCGATCTTTTCTGAACTCTATTTTTCTTTTTGTAAAAACTTGATTGCTTTGTATGGAGTGCAATAAAATTAATAAAAATAAAAAAATAAATAAATAAAAAGATAGCTTGCCTTAATACTAGAAGTATCAAATATATACTTCTTTCTGATTGTGTGTATCCTCATTTGCCTGGCTCATCTCATTTTACAACTATCAACAATTATGGGTTCAAGAGGTTCCTGAAAGCAATCAGGTAGCATGGAGCAGACCCAGATCATCACAGAGGGATTTAGAAATTGTAGAAAGAGAAGTAGTTCTTAGATTAAATAGGCTGAAATAAAACAAATTACAGTGGTCTACAAAAAATACTTTTTGTTTGGTACTGAGAACTTCAGACCAGCTCTTTATTAAGTTTTTTACACTGATTTCATATATGAAATCAAAATTAAGCTAGCACATCAGGATTTTGAGATACACATCATTGATGTTTTGATACTTTGAATATCAATATAATATGTCAGCACAATATCTGGAGATTGAACTATGTCCCACCAAAATTCTTTTGATGCGTTTATTCTGAAACCAAAGATAATGCCAGAGACATGTTAAAATATGTTTATGTCAATTTACCTCAATATACAAGCGAGGCCAGCATGCTCAAAAATGTTTGAATCACTTGCTTTTGAACTTGTACTGCACATCTGTCTCTCTTTGCAAAAACCTATCATGCTCGGAGTAAATTTTCCTTGATATTGGTTTTCCATCACTTTTATATCTTGATGAAATGTTTCCCCATTCTCATCGCTGACAACACCCAGATTTGGCAGAAAAAATTTGTGAAGAGAATGTAAAAAAATGCATCTTCAGTGACATTCTGGCTCCCATAAGCTGATATGCTTTTAGCATGTTCTCCACAAGCTCAGCATAATTCTCTGCTCTGTGACTGCCAAGAAAATTATGGACAACCTGCACAAATCCTTACCATGCTGCTGATTCAATTGGCTTCAGTTTCCTTTTGAACTCATTCTCAAGCATCAGTTCACAGATTTCAGGATCAACAAAAACACCTTCCTTAATATTGGCTTTACTTTTCTCGAGACAAAACTTATTTCTTAAACGTTGAAACACATCGATATTTCTCTACATCACCGTGACAGTTTTCAAAGTAATGGTGAATCTAACAAACGAAATGTCCTGAAATGCAATGTTATGTTACTGAAGCATTATGTCTCGAGTTGTGACATTATGCTTTAGAGTCACATAAGACTTGGTAATCAGTAGCAAATATTTTTTCCGCTAATTAAAAACGAATAAAAAAAAAATTAATAATGACAAGGTAAACAACTTACAGCTGTTAGTAACGTGTGGTGAATTTGTTTATCTCAATGGCATCCCTAGTGGAATTACTGGTATTTATCAAAATAGCTATCTGCCTTTACTGTCCAGTCACCCTAGTTGTCCAAGACCTGGAATATCATAACTAAAAAACAAGACATGTTACACGAAAATGGTTTTCAGATTTGGAGTCAGCAAGTGAAATTTGTTGAAGTACAGGTGAAATAATCCCAGTAGCAAATTGCTTGTTGACCAGTGTTACCAGAAACAGATAATGTATTGTTGAGTGCTTAAGGAACTTAGCGAGTACATATATAACGCCTTGATGCATATTTTTAGGATGTTACTGCACACTTGGGAGATTCCAATGGACTGGAAAATGGCCATTATTATTCAATTATATAAAAAGGGTAATTGGGCATATCCAAGTAACTACAGGCCAGCAAGCTTATTGTGCATCACTGATAAATTATACTGAAAGGAACTATTTTAAGAATGATATTGAGCAACACATATGGCAAGAAGAGGAGTTTTACTGAACAGTCACCATGGGTTCAGACGAGGAAGGTCATGTTTTACTAACTTGCTGGAATCCTATCAGGAAGCAACAGAAAGAAATGATCAGAATGGTGCATATGACATTATTCATCTTGGCTTTCAGAAAGCATTTAATAAGGACCCACATGACAGGATGGGCATCAAACTATAACAGATGATTTAGGGTATAGTGTGTACATAAGTACAGAATTGGCTTTGACACAGGAAACAGTGGGTTATGGTAGGAGGACCCTTATCAGTACTGGGTGAAACTAAGTGTGGTGCTTCCACGGGGGTCAAGCGCTGAAGCAGCTGATATTCTTAATATATGTAAATGGTTTGGATAGGAATATAAATAACAAGCTGGATAAATTTACATATGATACCAAGCTGGTTGAATTGGTACCCTTGGGATTCTGAATTTCCCCTTGGGATCAATAAAGTTTATCTAATCTAATCCTCTGAATCATTACAGAGGGACTTTCTTTTTCTTCGATTTTATTCTTAAATAAAAGCATACTTGTTTTGTTACACCTTTTGTGAAAGTGTTTCTTGGATATTTGGGCTTCAAGCATCCTACATTTCACTTAAAAATGATGCCATTATTACTAAAACATTTGAAAACATTTTCTGTTTTAGCCGTGTGTTCAGCATTTCTTGCCTCACAATTCCTCTGTCATTCTACATTTACACAGATTGTCTAAACATGAAACACAAAAGAAACATATGTATTTCAAATCACAGTATTTCATTACCTATATTATTCCTTATAAATGCATCACCAGATAAACATGGGTGGAAACTTTGTTGGCACTTCTGAAGTGGGTGAGGAGACCTATCATTTAAATCAATACATGAACACTAGGGTTGCTTCACACCATACCAGAGGAAGGTTATTGTTGATTTGTTGACTAAATGTCCATGCAATTGCAAGAAAATTATTAACAATGTATGATTGGGAATTGGGCAAAATTAAACACGGCATATACACAGGGTGATATACTGACAGAGGAAAAATAACTCCACACTCTCTGAAACTTCTCGACCAGGGATCACACTGGTCTTGCAGTCTCCTTTTATTATATACACACACAGTTTATATGCACATGTTCACCACCGTGCATCAAAATCACTTGAGTATTAAACAAGGGAACATATCTTGCAATTGAGATCATTTTACAGTCATATGTTAACACCCCCACTTGCTCTCACATTGCTATGCATTCCTGACAAAAGTCTTCCAGACCTTCCATAAAAATAAAACAGACTTTTCAATTTACATGCCAAATATAAATCCTTTTGCAACTTCACCTTTATTACAAGTTTTGTCATAATGTCAGCAACCATTTCTTCTGTTGGACAGTACTTCAGAGTATTTTCCTATCATTTAACATTGCTGTGATAAAGTGGTATCTGTTGTCCACATGTTTACACCTCTGTCTACTTACATGGTCCTTTGCTAGAGCAACTGCACGTTGGCTATCCTCATAAATTTCCACTGATTCATGGTGAATTTTGCCATCAATTCCATCCAACAGCTGGATGAGATGCATACTCTCTTGTACTGTGGTGGTAGGTGCCATATACTCAGCTTCACACATAAATAATGCCACAGTGGATTGCTCCTTTGTTTTCCATGAAATTAAACCTCCCATTTTACTTAGACTGAAACAGTATCCAGTCGTGCTGTGTCTATTATCTGCACCTGCTGCCCAATCTGCATCATTTTAGGCCTGTAGTCTTAATTGATTTTCACATTTTCTGTAACAAACAGCATAGCCACCAGTTGCTTTCAAATATCATAACACACATTCAGTTTCTCTGGTATACACACAATGGTCAGCTGGATTTTTTATGAATCTTTTTTTTACACAAGTGATCATGTAAACTTTTGTACCAATTCCTGCCTGATTGCTTTAACCCATACAATGACTACTACAATTTGCTTTCAAATTTTTCTCCTTTCTCAGATTCAATCTCAAATCCTTCTGGATGATCCACATACACTTCACAGTCTATCGGCACATGCAAGTAGGCAGCTTTTATATGTATCTGGTGTAGCAACATTCCATTCTGTATAGTTATTTGAATCAAAACTCTTATGCTTGTCATATTTGCGGTTGAAGAAAAAGTCTCTTTAAAATCTACTCCTGCCACCTGACTAACGCTTAAGCTACATACCTTGCTTTGTACATCTCATAATCATCAGGGCTGTTCTTAATAGCATACACCCATTGACCCCCCCACTGCATATTTACCCTCAGGAAAGTGGTTAATGGGAAAGTCTTGTTTTCTTTCAATGAGTGCATTTCTTCATTTAATTCTTCAGCTTATTAGATTGATTGGAATTTACGTTTCTGTAAATGTGTGTGGCACATTACTCATTATCCTATAACAATAATCAATATTAACTATTGCTTGGTCAGTATTGTCCGCTTCAATACATAATCATCAGAGTACGTCGACTTCCTAAGCTCTCTGCTGAGATAGTGTATACTAGGATTGGTTTGTGAATTGTCTTGGTTACCTGCTCCAGTTTGACTTCCATGAACTTATACAGGCTTTTCATCAGTAATGTCAGAACTACCAATAATTCTACTAATCTGCCGAGCATTACCCTTCCTCAGGTCATCATCACTGTCATCAATCTGTACCTGGTCGGTCTGTGTGCTCTGCTCTATTTTACTCTTCTCAAAAAATTTCACTAGTCAGTGCTTTAGGAACCTGCCAGTATCTGGATAGTAGACTAAGTAGACTGGGCTATATTTGTCATAGCCAACAAAGATACCTTTCTCACACCTGGTGTCTAACTTCTTTTTGTCTTGTTTATATGCATAGCACACTGACCCAAACTTTTGCATCCTAGAAATATTAGGCTTTTTCCCTTTCAACAGAAAGTATGGTGTTTGTTCCTGTTTACTACTGCTGTTTGTACCGCATACACCCATAGCTCTTTGGGGAGGTTACTCTCAATAAGCATGAACCTGGCCATGTCAAATTGTATTCTCTACTGTCATTCAGTAGTACCATTCTGGTGAGACAAATATGGTGCAGAAGTCTCATGTCTCATACCATTTTTGATCAGTAGTGATTTAAAGCCTTCACACATACATTCTGTACCATTATCTGACCACATATTTGATTTTCCCATAAGGGGCACCATCAGCAATTCTCTAAAGCTACTGCAATGACACATTTATCCTTCAAAAAATAGATAAATATTACTCTGAAAAAGTCATCAGTGAGTACCATCACATCCTTATATGCCCCCTTTGATATTGGGTCAATTGGACCTGCTAAATTAGTGCAACTAGTGCAATATGCAGCTGCCAGAATCTTAACTAGGAAAAGAAAATCCGAGCACATCTCTCCAGTTTTGAAGTCATTACATTGGTTACCCGTGCCTTTTAGAACGGACTTTAAAATACTGCTTATGGTTTACAAGCCCATAAATAATCTAACTCCATCCTATATTTTGGAATGTCTTTCACCTTACATTCCAATTCATAACCTTAGATCTTCAAATGAGTGTCTGCTTACGATTCCAAAAGCTAAACTTAAAAGATGTGGTGTGCTTTCCATAAACCCGGGATTATTTGCAATACACTTTATAAACCAAGGGACGTTTAAGAATACAAGATGAGAATTTCTGAGCATAAGATAAAAAACACAGAAGGCACAACACAAGACAGTGGCAAATGACTAGACCAAGAATAGCTGTGCCTAGCTAACACTTGGTGGCTGCTATTGTATGAGGCATAAGGTGCTACTTTACAGAGTACGATGTTTCATTGTTAAATAAACATGGCTGCTGCAGGGCTTACCTGTCCTTTGGTATGTGCCTTTCCAATTCAGTTTATGAAAGTATATTTAAGAATTTTTTTCTTTATTTTAAACCAACTATATGATTTCCACTTATTTTGGAATGTTTTGATTAATGGATGCCTAATAAGTAAAACTAAGCTTACAGTACATTTCTTTTATGAAGATTTCATATGGTAGGAATAATGCATTGTGAAGCCTGAATCGGAGTATGAATTGTACTATGTTATAATTGTCTCATGCCCACTAGTTATGTTGAAAATAAATCAATGAAGATCAATTAAAATTGCCTACTAAACCTGGTAATGAATTACAGTAAGCGCACGTTTTCTTTGACAACCCCAGGGAGTACCTTGGCTGCGGATTGTTCTTTTTACTCCTTGTTCTCTCATTTACACTTAGTGAATGAAAGAGTAATGACTAGGAGTAAAAAATAAAAAACTTTGCATAAATGACACAATACACTTGGCATGTTTTTCAAAAAATTCAATAAATACACTATAAAATTAAAAAGTATCAGCAGTCTTCTTATCACCCCATTTTCTATGTATGTGTATGCATGCATTCCTGCCAGCTGAGGACAGCTTATAATTACTGCAAAACTGCACATAAACCATGCCAGTTTGTATAAAAAAAAAAAAAAGATGGTGGCAGTTAAACTTGAATAATCACTTAAAGTATCTTTTATAAAACCACACTGTGAGTCTTATATGGAGGGTTAAAGCTGTCATAAATAAGAGATATCCAACACGTTGCATTTTTGTACAGTACAGTAGACCCCTGCAAAGTCGCGGTTCAGAGTTCAAGGCCTCAGTCATTTGCGGATTTTTCCTTTGAACCTAACTAATAATTGTTAGCAGAAACCGCAAATATCCTCCGTAATTTTTATGGCTTTTTTCGTGGCAATACTGTACTGTAGAGAGAACAGGAAGCAACTGCAGTTTGGGATGGTGAAAGTAGCCCTGCAGTGGCTCTGATTGGTCTTCTGCTGAGGGTGCTGGGGCTGTTTAGGTCACAGGATGTCAACGCGGCTTTTAAAAAGGGGGCCGGTGACCATAAGCAAAAAAAAAAAAAAAATTTGTAATTTGTGTTTCAAGTTCCTGTCTGTCTGCTTTCTGTTGGGTTACCTGTACTTATTCATTTTGTCCTGGATCGTTTTGTGCATCTGGATTTTCTGCCGTCTGCCTGTGTACATGAGGACTGTAAGTGGATTCATGGCCATCCTTAAAAAAAGGAGCACTCCTGAACTGGTCTTCACCATTTCAGGAACTACTGGTAGGACTATCTGTACATTCCCATTTAACATGCGGATCTCCGGACTATCTATTTTCATCATTACATTTCATCCGTTGCCATTTTTCATGATTTACTGTTTGTTTTGTTTGTGCACAGACGCTCCTCAAAAACCCCCTCTTAAAAAAACGCTGATAGATTACCTTCACGTTGCTCCCTTACTTGCTGGGCTTATTTCTCGCATGACGCTACATTTACTTAAAAGCTTGAACCATACCTGTCCTTTTTGGCTGATTGCTTTGTTTCTCTCTCCTCCCCCAAACATTCTCTGCAACTATTGGGGGATGTGCTCCCCTATGATGTTTGTCTATTCTTTAATCGATAACTAACTCTATACTCAGCTCCTTTTACTTCTGAAAAGAGACATGTTTGTTTGTTTGAAGTGTATGAATAAAGTTCCTGTCTCTATGATCTCCTGTGTTTCTGTGCAATTCTGTGACCCCAGCGTGACACCCTGCAGTACTGCAGCCTCACAGTCCCTGGGATTGAGCCGCTGCACTAGACTAGCCTGCAAGCATCAGCGCTTACCTCTGTGTGCTTGTGTGAAGCCAGTTCAAGCCCAGTAAGCTTGACTTTTTCTTTGTGAATTGTGATGTTACTTAAAGTGCAGCAAAAAAGTATTTGGCACGCAGGGATGCATTATCCCCCAAGAATGTTGCAGTTTAAGGGTTAAAGACCCAAGATGCCACCTAAATGAGCTGCATCGTCTAAGGCTTCTGGCAATGAATATATATAGATATATAGATATAGATATAGATATAGATATATATATATAGATATAGATATATATATAGATATATATATATATAGATATTGTAGCGACCTGGGGTCGAGTCTTGAAGTTTTTGAAGCCGATCTCTGCCGTGCACCTCTCCCAAGCTGTCGGCTAGCGGATTGCCAGCATTAGGCACGCAACGGTACCCAGCTCTTTAAGTACGAGCGCTCGTGTCCCATACACCGCACGACTCCGAGTGTCTCGGCATTAATTGCTTAGATGAAATCTTAGCAATGAATAACAGCTCTGTCCTGTTGTATCTCTTTATTCACAGATAGCCAGTAAACAAAGCTCGACATTATTGCACTGCCATGGTCAAGGTCATGCACGAAGACACATTTCACGAAACCGGTACTTTTACAAAATAAATAACCCCGGACGGCGATGACCCAAACCCACCCCACTAATTGAACACAAACACAACATTATTTACAAGTTAAGAAATTAATAAATACAACAGGAAAAACATTAACAAAATCAGTGAACGTACAACCTACCCACAGATATAGATATAGATATATATATATATATATAGATATATATAGATAAATATAGATATATATATCTATATATACCGTAGATCCCGTTATATAAGCCGAGAATTTCGTCCTAGATTTTTGGCTTGGAGTTTGGGGGTCGGTTTATACAATGAGTATCGTTTCAGATTCAAGATTTCCAGTGCAATTCCGGTTTTGGCGATGAATATTGAAGTAAATAATGACGAAACCACAGAGCCACCTTTCAGATGAAGAAGTAACTTTGCATGCCGGTACTTTAAATTAAATAAAGAATTTATTCAAAAAAGTGTTTTAGTTGTTGATTTTATTAATAAAATTTATAATAAAATTATCGGGAAGTTTAAAATGAAATTTTTTGTTTAGATTTATGACCAACATCTTGCGTTACGAAACGGATGCGGTCACGTGTATCCGCTTGTGCGATTGTAAACAAACAACCGGGAGCATTAGTAGCGTCAGTCGGAGCCCAGATACATGTGTTTGTGGATGTAATTTCCATCATTGCAGTGATATACCTATATATATAATTCATTAAGACCATGAAAGCAAGACACATAATTGCTAAGGAAGGAAGAGAAGGTAAAAGAAAGCGATCGCAATCGAAACAAAGATGGACATTGTGTGGAAATATCTCCTCCCTTCCTGCAGCCCAAAGATGTCAAATTAAATGGTGAGTACAGTATGACATTGTTTCTAGAATAGAATGCCTTTTATTGTCACTATATACATCAACAATGAGATTAAAAGCAGCTCCTTCAGTGCAGAAAAAAGTTCTGTATAGGGCTTGTATGGTTGTTTTTTAGCTTTAGCATAACGCTGGATCTGCGGCCCCGCTTTTGCTTTCTTTCCCTCCTCCATCTGTGTCGTCTCCTAGACCCGACAACAATCCACGGAGAGCCCGCTGGTCTCGCTATGTTGTGCGTGTGATGAAAAACACTCGAAACAGATGTCTGGCTCAGGACACCGATGTCTATAAGGTTCTGAATGGTGTAGCGGATGTTCGCCGAACCGATCATGCACAAACAAGGACAAAAAAAAAAAAGTACAAAAACAACAAAAAAGTGCACTGAAAAGGAGAGCCCTGAGCCGCTGCGACCATGTGTGCCGCCATGCTCCTAGCTTAATCGAAGTAGGCTAGGCACTTTTATAACTTTTGGTTAGCACATTAGAAAAATTATTGGTGTTTTGGTAAATTATGCACATTATACAACCCTTTTTTATTATGAAAAGGTTAAGTAAGTGTTGCAGTGGGAGGTTCGGAATGCATTATGGGTTAGCCTTTGCGAACGAATTAAGTTCGTAAGTCAAGGGCCCACTGTATTGCGTATTTAAGTTAATCAAATTTATAACAAGTCTCCGTAAATCCACCCACCGATATACCGTATTTGCGTATATAGTTTCAACACAAAGGTTTCATTTTACCAAACTTCTCCGCAATCACTTCCTTGTTTCCATCAAAAATGCCGGCAGTCTCAAATTCTCGCCGATAAACATTATAAATATACCCGAAGAGACATTTTAAGGAAATTTAGAAAATTTTTCTTGGAGAAGGGGGTTTGGCTTAAATACGGTCATTGGCAAATACATGTAATTTAGTAGGTAGAGAAGGGGTTCGGCTAATATACCGGGTCGGCCTGTATTCCGGGATCTACGGTATATCTATATATATATATATATATCTCTCTCTCTCTATCTATATATCTATATATATATATCTCTATCTATATATATCTATATATATCTATATATATATATATATATATATATATATATCTCTATATATATATCTCTATCTATCTATCTATCTCTATCTATATAGCAAAATACCCGCGCTTTGCAGCGGAGAAGTAGTGTGTTAAAGAAGCAATGAAAAAGAAAAGGAAACATTTTGAAAATAACGTAACA
Source organism: Polypterus senegalus (assembly GCF_016835505.1). Lineage (NCBI taxonomy): Eukaryota > Metazoa > Chordata > Cladistia > Polypteriformes > Polypteridae > Polypterus > Polypterus senegalus. The sequence continues at coordinate 103,021,716 of NC_053165.1, read as the reverse complement.
TGATTGTTAATGTTATTGTTTTGTCACTGTTGTGAGTGATGAGTGTTGTTGTCATATATATATATATATATATAATATAAATATATATTTACACACACACACAAACATATATATATACATATCTATACATATACACATACATATACATACACACATACATACACACACATATATACACACAAATACATATATATATATATATATATACATACACACATACATATATAAACATATATATACATATACATACATATCTACATATATACACATACAGCTATTTCATTATCAGTGCAATACGCTGTTTGTTAAAACGGATGACACCCGCTCTTACGCAAGTCTGCGTGGATATTATGAACTATCGATTTGTTCAAGTTCTATTTAAATTTTAAATAGAAGGAATTTTTATTTAGTCGACAGAAATATCTTTGGTAGGAATGGTAAAAACAGACAGGAATATTATTCCTGAATAAATCAACTCAAACCTTAAACAACTTATAATATTTTGCTCTCCATAAAAATATATCCTGTCTAAATTATACAAGTTAGAAATAAAGTAAACATTAAAAGAACAAACATTCAAATTTCTTTACTCTTATGTAATTTTATATTTTATTAAAAATAAACTTAGATTTTAAATATCCCAAAAGATTTTGCTCTCCATAAAAATATATCCTGTCAAAATTATACAAATTCAAACATGAACATGCTGCATAACAAAACCTAGAAATATAAATAAAATGTGTTCCTTTCAGCAATAACAAATCAAATCATTCAGTTGTCTTTGCTCATATGTCATTTTAGAGCTGGACGCCTGGCATCTTTTTTTGGCAACAGGTTCGTTTCTGTTTGGTGTGAGGTTCTGTGTTGTGGAGATTCTCAGGATGGATTGCAGGTGCTCATCAGTGAGGCGACTCCTGTGTGCCGTTTTACCAAACATGCACAAGGTTCGAGCCGCATGTAGACGGACTTTTTTTGTTCTTCAAAGTCACCAAAGCGCCGTGCAAACTCAGTGCGCAGTGCGCTCAGTTTATCAGCAAAGTGCGTATTTGGGAACACCGTAGTGACGACTTGGTTTAACATTACTTGGTAATAGGGAAAATGGGGCAAGTGGTTGTGTCTCCCATAAAAGCAGCCTCAATTGAAATCACTTTGTGATTGTGCACGGGTAAAAACGTCCGCTGAAGTGTGAGATTCTTATTTAATTCTTCTGCTTTCTGTATCTTCTGCATTGCATTCAGGTCTTTCAGGTTACCCTGATGTTTTGTTTTATAGTGCCGTCTTAGATTAAATTCTGTAATTACAGCCACATTAGCTCCACAAATGAGACACACGGGTTCAGTAAACATATACTCAGCCTCCCATCGGTTTTAAAGGCTCTATTTTCAGAATCAACTTTTCTCTTCAGCATCGTGTGAGCTAGCTTCGCAATAACTTGCAGCATCTTAAGGTAGACTTGATTAACGCGGTAACTGTTCAGCAAGGCAGCTGAAGCGCTGCATTATGGGATCTGTAGTTTATTGTGTTACCAGCGCTTCATATACCCGGCTTTAATAACAATAATACAGTATATAAAATGATCTCGGACCGGATATAATTACACTCCGGGCCGGATGTGGCCCGCGGCCCTTGAGTTTGACACATATGGACTAAATAGAACTTGAAAAGATATATTTTTTCAAATGTGATCGCAATTCAGATAGAGTTGACGCACTACAGCCTGCATGCCTCAATAAGTCATCCTCCCCTTGCCCTTACTTTTTTACCGCTCATCTAATGAATACACTGAGTATGGCTTTACCAAAACAATCACTGATGGCGAATAAAGTATCCATTATTCGAGTATGTAGATCGGGATATATATATATACATATATATATACCCGCGATCGCAGCGAGAAGTAGTGTGTTAAAAAGCTAGAAAAGAAAAGGGAACATTTTAAAAATAATGTAACATGACTGTCAATATACAGTATTTGTTTTGTGAGTGTTACTGAGTGTTGCTGTCATCAAGGATTTGATTATCATTATTTCTTTCAATCAGGTTCGTATTTGTAGGATGTGTTGTGTTCAAGTTACATTCCGTGTTTGTCAATCGTTGTAAAGATGACAGGTTTCATTTATCGATTTGTTTCTTACTGCATCAATAAACAGCTCGTCTTCTTCTTTATCTGAGACCTGACACACTGCATGCACGGGTTTTTTTTACACTGTCTTCCTTTAGCGGGACATTGACTTTTTCCAACGTGTGCTTTGTTTCCGTAGTAGTTGGATTTATGAATATGCTTGTATGTATGAGACGCTTCATATTTTTGCTGCCTTTTCAATTGTGTAATTCGGTTTTGTTCAGCTCTTTGGAACTGTTGCTTTTATCTGTGCACTGCGCCAGTTCACGTGAGCCACTCGGTGTACATGCATCGAAGTTTCCCAGCTGTGCTGGTGCCATCTCGTGCTATGCCTGTGGCTGTATTTAATGTTACCTTAGTCCTGCCACTTAAAACTTTCTCTTGCAGTTTCGCTGAGTTTGTGTCAAACACCACCCTGACCATCTCATCTTCCTCTCCATAAGCACAGTCCTTCACCCGTGAATATTTACCCGTGGCAGTATGCTATTGGATTGCCGCTGACGGACGGCCTTATATGGGCAGGCACTGAATTACAAACGCCAGCGGCAGCCTGTCTATGAACTTAATTTAAAGTGTAGGTTTACATCGTGCTTTGTTTCAAGTAGCAGAACTCATGAATATGGTTGTATATGTCACTCGCCGCTTCTTATTGTTTCGCTGCCTTCTCAATTATATAATGCATGTTTTCTTCAGCGCTTTTGAGGTCTTCCTGGTTTTCTATGTACTGCGTGATTACGTGGGAGGCGTGATGATGTCACATGAAACTCCCCACGGCGTTGAAGCTCATCTCCATTACAGTAAATGGAGAAAACTGCTTCCAGTTATGACCATTACGCGTAGAATTTCGATATAAAACCTGCCCAACTTTTGTAAGGAAGCTGTAAGGAATGAACCTGCCAAATTTCAGCCTTCCACCCACACGGGAAGTTGGAGAATTAGTGATGAGTCAGTGAGTGAGTGAGTGAGTGAGTGAGGGCTTTGCCTTTTTTATATAGTATATATATATATATATATATATATATATATATATATATATATATATATATATATATATATATATATATATATATATATATATATATATCTACTGTATCTATATATCTATCTATCTTACACATACATATACATACACACATACATATATATATATATACACACATACATACACAGTTAGGTCCATAAATATTTAGACAGAGACAACTTTTTTCTAGTTTTGGTTCTGTACATTACCACAATGAATTTTAAATGAAACAACTCAGAACCAGTTGAAGTGCAGACTTTCAGCTTTAATTCAGTGGGTTTAACAAAAGGATTGTATAAAAATGTGAGGCAACTAAAGCATTTTTGAACACAATCCCTTCATTTCAGGGGCTCAAAAGTAATTGGACAATTGACTCAAAGGCTATTTCATGGGCAGGTGTGGGCAAGTCCGTTGTTATGTCATTATCAATTAAGCAGATAAAAGGCCTGGAGTTGATTTGAGTGGTACCCGGTAGGGTCTTCTGCTGTTGTAGCCCATCCGCCTCAAGGTTGTGCGTGTTGTGGCTTCACAAATGCTTTGCTGCATACCACGGTTGTAACGAGTGGTTATTTCAGTCAAAGTTGCTCTTCTATCAGCTTGAATCAGTCGGCCCATTCTCCTCTGACCTCTAGCATCAACAAGGCATTTTCGCCCACAGGACTGCCGCATACTGGATGTTTTTCCCTGTTCACACCATTCTTTGTAAACCCTAGAAATGGTTGTGCGTGAAAATCCCAGTAACTGAGCAGATTGTGAAATACTCAGACCGGCCCGCCTGGCACCAACAACCATGCCACGCTCAAAATTGCTTAAATCAACTTTCTTTCTCATTCTGACATTCAGTTTGGAGTTCAGGAGATTGTCTTGACCAGGACCACACCCCTAAATGCATTGAAGCAACTGCCATGTGATTAGATAATTGCATTGATGAGAAATTGAACAGGTGTTCCTAATAATCCTTTAGGTGAGTGTAGACTAACGTTAAAAAAAAAATTTTTGGAATGCAACGCAATCTACCTGCACTAATTTTGCGATCTACCGGTCGATCACGATCGACGCACTGGGCACCCCTGCAGTACAGTATACAGGTTTACCTTTACATTCTTTATTTTTAGGTAATGTATTAAGCTGAGCTTGAAATGAAATTAAAGTGTTTTGGGGGCATATTTAGGGTTTAAACTATGAAAATAGGCATTTTTTTTCAACCTCATCCAAAATTTGCAGTTTTTCATAATTCGCGGGTGCTCTAGGAACATAACCCCCACGAACTTTGGGGTTCTACTGTACTCAGACACTCTATAGAATATGTCAATATCTAAACTCAATCTACTTAAATATTAATAAACCACTATTTTGCCAATGTTGCAACTTTGGAAGTTAACTGTTTTATGAATCTTTTTCTTCTATAGACAGAAGGTTTCAGCTACAACAAACTTTTCTCACAATGTACTCCTCCTTTGATGTAATTAAAAATTCTGAAAATCTTTGTCTGCAGATAGGCAATTTCAAGATTTTTCGGTTATTGCGAATAAACTTAATTTTTCCTGTGCTCATCACCTGCAAGTGTTTTCTGTACAAATTTTTTTCTTAACATGTAGAGATCTCTCCTTGAAAATTATACACAATTGTATGATTGGGTGTTGTGTTACTAACCTAAGAGAAAACATTCATAAACAATGTTTTGACTATCCACTGCTGAAC